>NC_092266.1:3533456-3602313 GCF_036320965.1 Panulirus ornatus
GTGGTTGAGAGAGCAGAAGAGGGTGTTTTGAAATGGTTTGGGCACATGGAGAGAATGAGTGAGGAAAGATTGACCAAGAGGATATATGTGTCGGAGGTGAAGGGAACGAGGAGAAGTGGGAGACCAAATTGGATGTGGAAAGATGGAATGAAAAAGATTTTGAGTGATCGGGGCCTGAACATGCAGGAGGGTGAAAGGAGGGCAAGGAATAGAGTGAATTGGATCGATGAGGTATACCGGGTTGACGTGCTGTCAGTGGATTAAAACAGGGCATGTGAAGTGTCTGGGGTAAACCATAGAAAGCTGTGTAGGCATATATATTTGCGTGTGTGGACGTATGTATATACATGTGTATGGGGGTGGGTCGGGCCATTTCTTTCGTCTGTTTCCTTGCGCTACCTCGCAAACGCGGAAGACAGCGGCAAAAAAAAAAAAATATATATATATATATATATATATATATATATATATATATATATATATATATATATATATATATATATATATATATATTGAATTTTCTAAAAGAAGAAACAGAGAAGGGGCCAGGTGAGGCTAATCCTTCAAAGGCCTAGTCCTCAGTTCTTAACGCTACCTCGCTAGCGCGGGGAATGGCGAATAGTATGAATGAAAGAAGGATATATATATATATATATATATATATATATATATATATATATATATATATATATATATATATATATATATATATCCTTTTTTCTTTCATACTATTCACCACTTCCCGCCTCAGCGAAGTAGCGTTAAGAACAGAGGACTGGGCCTCTGAGGAAACATCCTCACCCGGCCCCCTTCTCTGCTCCTTCCTTTGGAAAATTAAGAAAAAAATGAGAGGGGAAGATTTCCAGCTCCCCGCTCCCTTCTCCTTTAGTCGCCTTCTACGACACGCAGGGAATACGTGGGAAGTATTCTTACTCCCCTATCCCCAAGGGGAGAAAGAATACTTCCCACGTATTCCCTGCGTGTCGTAGAAGGCGACTAAGGGGAGTAAGAATACTTCCCACGTATTCCCTGCGTGTCGTAGAAGGCGACTAAAAGGGAAGGGAGCGGGGGGCTGGAAATTCTCCCCTCTCGTTTTTTTTTTTTAATTTTCCAAAAGAAGGAACAGAAAAGAGGGCCAGGTGAGGATATTCCCTCAAAGGCCCAGTCCTCTGTTCTTAACGCTACCTCGCTATCGCGGGAAATGGCGAATAGTATGAAAAAAAAAGAAAAAAAAAAAAAAAAAATATATATATATATATATATATATATATATATATATATATATATATATATATATATATATATATATATATTAGAAAGTTTGGATGAAAAGAAAATCGTCATTTTTTAATGTTTGCACTGGTTTATAAGTATGTTTGATCTATCTCTGGGATTGATTTTTAATAGTAACACCTATACGAGAATACTGTTTAGAAAAATACAAATGTATTATCAGTGATATACTGTCCAATTGTATTATAAAGTATATTACAAAACTACATACCATAAGAACATGAGAAGTAAGGACACTGCAAGAGGCGTATTGGCCCGAGCTAGGCAGATCCTAAGTCTGTCCACAAACCAACTGCCTGTACACATAAACACATCCAACCTTCGTTTAAAGCTAACTAAAGAACTAACTTCAACTATTGTACTTGACAGCTTGTTCCATAAATCTACTACCCTATTCCCGAACCAATATCTACCCACATCCGACCTGAATCTATATAAATCCATTATTTTTGGTCCTACCCAGTGGCGTTATTCTATGAACTTTATTCATGTTACCTCTATGTATGGTCTTCACCTATTCAATAACTTCATTCACATCCCCTCTATACCTTCTCCTCGTAAATGACTGCAAATTCAGCCTTTTTTACCTTTCTTCATAAGTGAGGTTTCTAATTCCTGGAATCATTTATGTTATTCGCATTTGTGCTCTCTCTCTCTCTCTCTCTCTCTCTCTCTCTCTCTCTCTCTCTCTCTCTCTCTCTCTCTCTCTCTCTCTCTCTCTCTCTCTCTCTCTCTCTCTCTCTCTCTCTAATAATCATTATTAACTGCCCAAAACTAAACCACATGATTCAAATGTGAGTCTCACCAATTCAAGATAATGTTGTAATAATACTCTAGGAGTTTCATTGCTAACAGTCCCATTAATGAACCCAAACATACTATTAGCCTTATTACACACTTTAATACATTGTTGCCGCGGCTTAAGATCCTCTCTCACTCCACCTGAAGTACGTGGCATTGTTGATCTTACTAAAATGTAATGGCAGACCTGAAAATACACACACACACACACACACACTCACACACACACACACACACACACACAAACAAACACACATACACACACACACACACACACACACACACACACACACACACACACACACACACACACACACACACACACACACACACACACACACACACACACACACACACACACGTACAAATTCACTCTCTCTTTTCATTCCTCGTATCTTTTATTTTTTGCATTATACACAATAACTACTCCTATATTTGTTCTCTTTACTCGTATATTTCAATAAGGTAAATTAAAGCTTAAGTCCATGTAATTTGTTTAGTAAATCGTAATGAGATCTTTTTTCCCTCTGTGTCTGTTGGACCCGAGGAAAGTAAAACCATTCCTCATTATTGACAATAGTGTTTTAGGGTTAAGTAAGCAATGGTTTCATCAATATAGACTTTGGTAAAGAGAAATTGATATTAAATCTAAGAAGTTCATGATCAGGCAAATAAATGATCCTAGCCCTCTTAGCAAAATCTAATCTATTATTTACATTATATGGCGAGATTCTTTTTCCTTTAACGTAGCTGAGATGCCCCTACCCTCAAAAACTTTCATTGACTTAATAAAACTTTGTTGACAATAACGTTTTCCAAGATGCTGAGGCTGATTCTTATTGAAAGAAATTCGGTTTAGCCATGATAAATTCCCTCACTCCCATTCTCAGTAACTTATTCATGGAATACTATGAGACTGAGATCCAAACTTCAGTTAGTAACAGTCCAAAAATATGGTTAAGATACGTTAACGATGTGTGGTCCTTATGGCCATCTTACCAAGATCATGATGTTTTCTTTAATGAATTACGATTCATCCCACCATCAAGTTTAAGACTAAATGGAAACACAAAGGCAAATCACCCTTCCTTAATGTGGTGATAATTAGGTATTTTGATTAGTTATCCTTTAAGATCTACAGGAAGCCTACCAGTGCTGAGAGTTATATTCATTATTTTTCAGGATGTGGGAAAACAGGATCCCAGCTCCAGGTGTGGTGTGCAGGAACAGTTCCCCAGTGCTACGTCTGGTGTGTGAGGGACACAATACCTATGTGTGAGATGTGATGTGTGAAGGAACGCCATGCCCAAGCAGAGATACGGAACTCTTATCACAGTATCCTCATCCCGGTACAAGTTTGCGGTGTGTGGGACATAGTACTACCTGCCAGGTCTGGTATGTGAGGAACAGAGTACCTCAGTGCCAGTGCAATACTGGTGAGTGTGAGATGAAATGTCTTAGTGTCAGATGTGGTGTGTGGTGAGACAGCGCCCCAGTGTCAGTGTAGGTGTAGTGTTACACCGTCCTAGTGCCTTGTTGATGTCTGGTGACACAGTACCCAGTGTCGGTGTAGGTGTGGTGGTACAACGCTCAAGTGCCAACACTACCTTCCTTCACCACCTACGTACACTACTCACCCTCACTGCCGACCTACAAGGCCTTCCTTCACTACGGTGAGGTGTCTGGTGACATCAGTACCCCAGTGTTAGTGTAGGTATGGTATGGTGGTACAGGACCCTCGTGACAGGTGTGGTGTGTGGTGAGACACTACCACAGATTTAGTGTATGTGTGGTGCCACAGGACCCTTGTGCCAGGTGCAGTGCCTAGTGACACAGTACCACAGTGCTAAGCCTGTTGTGTAGTGACACAATCGCCAAGCTTCTCTGCAGGTCTGGTCTGCAGAGACACGTTGCCAGTCTTGATGTTTGAGGACAAACTATCTCAACATTAAGTCTGGTTTATGGGAAATTCAGTATCTTGTACTATCCATGATGAGTGTAGAATACAGCAGCCCAGTGCCTGGTCTAGTGTGTGGGAGGCATACTGCCTCACTCCCAGGTCTGGTTTATAGTAACACAGGTGTCACCCTCTTGCTCACATATGATCATCTCTGGTGGGTGTCTGCGACTTATGTAACTTTATGTCCACAACCTTTTGATCATATCTAAACATTATGGCCTCAGTAAACCGTGCAAGAGATTACTTGATTTGTAAAAATTCTCACTATAGAAATATCAATAATTTTTTAAAAAAGTGTTGATTTACGGTGTGTTTATTGTATTAGTGATATGTTATCAAAGAAATAAATTACCTTTTAATCAATCTTTTCTTTTATTTTTTTTTACTTGCCTGATCAGTAGTGTATGTCATTTCACTTGCATCTCCATATGAAAGCAACAGCAGGACACATGTTATTTTCATTGAAAATTAACTATACATGGTGGTAAGTACAGACGTACAGTACAGTACATGTAGAGCCTCAACATTAAGCCAGGAGAGCTCAGGTTACTGGCTGCAAGCAAATGTGACGAAACTCCTGAAGGAAAGTGACTTTTCCCTAAAATAAGCTCACTGTAGGTAAGTTGTCTGTTTATTGCCATTAGACTGTGTAGAAAACCTTAATACTTATGTGTGGTGGTAACGAGTGGCAACAGTTTGCAGTGTTACACTTGTCGCTGCACCTAATACTAATATTGAACTGTGCATTGTTTTACTGTCATTGGTTCATGACATAAAGTATTCTAGATATTGTTAATGTTCGGAGGCTACGTAACTAAATGTCAGAGTCTGAGAAAGCATCTGTAGAAGATATTATGTGATTGCTATTTCTGAATCTTGGTTTGATATAAAATAGATAGACTTCTTTGCCTAATACGCAATTCCAGGGTATAATCTTTAATAAAAACATGGTAAATAATGTAGGCGGTAATGTTTGGCCTTTGTTAAAGATCATCTTAATCTTGTGATGAATAAAATGTACCCGATGGGAATGTCGATTTCATTTTGCATAGATTAAAGATGAGCTTCGTGAGAAAATAACAGTAGGACAAACACCAGAGAAAGGCGACAGATTTTATGATCAGTTTGCAGAAATTTGTGATGAACAAGATTCTGTCGTAAAAGACTTAAGTGCAAGGTTGGGGCGAATGTCTCTTTCCACCAGCTTCGGGTGCGGATCCACGTAGATTTGCTTGATATTTCCATAATCCAATTAGTTGAGAAACCTGCTCGTGACGTTGATAATGTTGAAGATTGAGGTAAGTTTGTTACAATTCAATAAATGTTATTTCTTTTATGAAAAGAAAGATTATTGTCTGGATATCCATAGAAAAAGCATCTCAGTGATTGTATGGGTGAAGTGTACATACATATCTAGGTGTAGGTGGAGGCCAGTATAGAGCGCACAGTGGGTAAAATACATCAACATAGGAGAGTGACGGGGGAAGGCGAGCGGGCTCAGGCACCCCAAGGGTACACTCCCTTCAGAGGTGGGTCTAGGATACATTAATTACAGTATACTAAGCGATACTGATAGTAACATAGATAACAACGTTTGTGTAACACAAAGAAGGTATAACACGACATACAGTATACTGATAGTAACATAGATAACAACGTTTGTGTAACACAAAGCAGGTATAACACGACAGACAGTATACTGATAGTAACATAGGTAACAACGTTTGTGTAACACAAATCAGGTATAACACAACAGACAGTATAATGATAGTAACATAGGTAAGAACGTTTGTGTAATACAAAGGTATAACACGACAGACAGTATACTGATAGTAACATAGGTAAGAACGTTTGTGTAATACAAAGGTATAACACGACAGACAGTATACTGATAGCAACATAGGTAACAACGTTTGTGTAATACAAAGTCATACAGAATATCATCTTAGCATTGATACGTATACATGGGTAAGTGATGAAACATTTTAGACTTACATTATATACATAAGAATACATCTATATAGAGAATAAGTGTGTACTTGAAATAGGGCACAATATGGTGTACAGTCGTTAGCAATGATAGCAATATAAAAGGTCAAAGGTCATACACTTCTACATACACATACCGAGTATGTATATGTCAACTTAGCTAGTAACGCTGTAAAGGGGGAGGAGCAAGGGGACATGGAACACAGTAGAGTGACGTGAGCTATTAAGTGTTGTAGGTGCAAATGGTTAGTGCAAGTATTATAAGGGAAAGCAACAATAATTTTTATTATCTGATCAGAGGTAATCACAGACGTGTAAAGGCAGCGATATCACTGGCCAGAGAAGGTTGGGTGAAAACATGGTTGGGGACGTTAGGGAGACTGGGAGGTGTAGCAGAGGGAGAGGATGAGTGTCTAGAGGTCACAAGACATTACTATTTTCCAATGAATGTTGCTTGTTCATGTTTGACACAGTTGCTGTGTTTATATCTAATATATGGTACACAGAATCTTGCATGGACTTCCACAATGGACACTAGCTAATAAAGTGTCTTGTAACATAATCATTACGTGATGAATGACAGCTGCTGAACGACTTTAACAATTGGTCTTACCAATACGACCAAAATTACGTTACTTAACATTCGTTATCACTTATACAAAACATACTACCGGACCAATCTGCATGAACAATTTGACTGTACTATAAGTGGCCATCTATTTAACAGTTCGCATCACTCTCCTATGTTCCTCATATCCTTACTTCTCCCCATTATAGTGCTTTTCAGCTCAGATGACATATTCGTACTAGGTAAGTGGTCTTGAATTTATGTGGTCGAGGAAATTGTATATGGGACATGCAGTCATAAAATGTACTGGCACTGGTCATGTTAACAGTGACGATAATAAAAGGAAAGTTAAGGTACAGTATACATGGGTCATTCAGTAAGAGAATGTACTTTTACTGGGAATGGTTACATCAGTTTCCAAATATTGATCACCGTGAAATTACGTTTGAGGTCACTTTCAACATTGCATGGAATGCTAGTCAACATGAGTCGTAAAAAAAGATACCAGATTTTAGATTGTCAGATGTTAGTGATTTCCGCATTGCTTTTGACTGTCAAATCCTAATTCATTTGGTTGCTTAACATGACACGAACGTAGCTAGGAAATGTTTCAATAAAACTTTCAAAGTAATCGAGGGTACAAATGTGCCAGTGCGTAGTAGACCTTGTTTTGAAAAACGAAACTAATGTGGTGAAAGGATGAAAGGAAGAGATGCCTTTTGTTGAAGAAAGTAACACATAAAAAATGAGACCTACAAGACATGATGGACTATACTGTATAAATTTGCGTAAATCAAGATAGTTATACGACAGACTATACATCAATATGAAGGTAATATTGCCGAAAATGCAAATTGATTAATGCTTTTCATAGTTATGTTAGAAGCAAGAATCACTGCTTAATCATTTGGTTCATTCATTACGGAAAACGATGACTTAATTCCAGAGAACGAAGCTATGGCAAGAATCATGTTTTTCCTCACTGCATTTGTATTTACAATCAAAGACACAGCTTATGTCCTAAATCCAATTTCATTGATAAGAAAGTACAGTGTATTTCAACATTCTTACATAAAAGTTAAGGACATACTATCAGAAACAATGGAACAAAAGAAACCAAACGGCAGACCTGGATAAGTTTTATCCGAGGGAATAATAAGCCCGTGATGACTGCTCTTGTCAACAGTTCACCTGCTGTCGGTAATGTCTCACGGGAATGTAGGTATATTCATTCACAACACAAGGATGGATGTCATGTGGTTCCATATGCCTTTTTCTTGCCCAGAGAGAAATATTACTTATGGACTTTACAGGAAGAGATTTTAGGATTTGCACTGGTCAGTTAGAGGTACTTTAACGGGTGAGGGAAATGTTAGACTGATCGGGATTGGAGTTGGAGCAGATAGAGCCAAAATGATTAGCTCTTTCAGTAAGAGATACAGCTAAAAGTGTCGTCAAATTGTATAAACGAAGGAAATGTAATGCCATATAAACTGTTTGAAATATTTCTAGCTAAATATAAAAAAGAATCCGGAAGAAGATACGTTGTTGTATTTACAGTGGATAAAGAAATAGTTTGCCTCACGAATAACATGAAATTTTTCAAGGATTTTAGACGAATATTAAGGTCGAATGAGTGTTGGAGGAAGGAGAGACTCCCAGGTAAAATTTGTTTGGTCTCTTGGACAAATGGCCTCAGAACTACGATGGTTGTACAACGAATTGGAGAAAAGGGTTATTATAGGGGATGAAGGAATATATGCCTCTATTCACGCAGCAATAACTTAACCTATAGGCTCAGGATATATAGAAACATCGCCCTAAGAAAGGCAGTAATCTTTCCATGGAAGGTCACACAAATGAAGATCTTTTTATAGTTACCTCAAAATGCTGTGATGTAGGGTGGCCAACTAATGGAGGAAGTAACATAGTGAGGAGACACCAGAGTGTGGTCAGATAAACGAATTGTGTAGGTGTTACAGGAGGGACTGGAGAAGAAAAATGACAGGTCCAGAGTATTGGGATAGAGGTTGTGACGGTCTGGAAAATGAGTAAAGTGGCTGATCATCTGGTCTAAATTATCATGCGTGGAAAACAAACAATCAAACAAACCTGCGCGCGCGACACACACACACACACACACACACACACACACACACACACACACACACACACACACATATATATATATCTGCGTATGGACCTTCCAACTGTTCTCTGTGATGTGCGCTAAAACCTCCCAAGTAGAGAACCTCCGCTTGAGGATGAGAGAATGTCGCTGCCTCGTGGAGGAAATATAGACAGTCAAAGAAAGATATACAGTGTGAAGAGTCAGGAGAGCAGGAGGTGAAAACAGAAGTGTTGGTTGGGAGACAGATTCTCAACCAGATAACGTCAGTGTCTAGACATTCTAGGTTCATGAGACGTGCAAATGGCCGGTTGATTTTGGAAGAAGCACAGACTTCCTTTGTAACGACAATGTAAATGATTATAGTTAGAAATGTTAAATGGTTATTGAAAACATAGTTGTTAGACATTTGAGTGTCAGACAGAAGGACTAGTATATTAGAAGTACTGGCCAGATGGTGCTCAACAGAAGAAAGGTTAATAGAATGACCGATAATGTTGGTAACATGAATGAAATAGGAGTATTTTTTCTTCATGGTGAGCACAATAAACTAGTCGGTGAGAGCGGCACAAATCAGATCAATCATTTAGATGGGCAAAGGTCTTGGGAGGGGCGTCACTGCTGCTGCCTGAGCCCTCCTCCCTCTCGTTGAGAGCAGAGACGGGCGGGATTCCGGGGATTCTTTGCCACCCATTATGGAAAGTAGATCTATAAGCTTGTCACTCTTGTTGTTTGTATATGAAGGTTTTCTTATAGGACAAAGAACGGAAAAATGAATAACGTTAATACGGAGAGTAAAAATGGATAGTGTTTCTTTACTGTACATGTAAGGTGAAGATGAAACTCATTACGAACTGACTATCGGCCATTCCTCAAGTGTTGTTATTACTGCACTTCTTACTCTGAAATGAGAGAGAAAATGAGTAAGGAAAAAGAAATTAGTGTGAGAAGAAACAGGACATGGTACACATCCTGAATATGAGTGAGGTGAATCTATGAAGGGAGAGATGAAGACCATGGATGAACAAAGTGGGATTTGTGTAGATGAGACGGATGTTAACATGCAAGACCGTATGGAAGTGCAGTGAGAAGATTCTGCATCGGTCACCCTTCCAAACAGTACAAGAGAGTGAGAGAAATGGACATATACAAAGTGGCAAATTCTCTTGTCAAGCCTACGTCTCTCAGACAACACCTGACATATTTACTTTGTCATTATCCTTAGAACATTCTATTTAGCTTTCAAGTTTGATTTTTCCTCCCCTAAGGACTTCCGTAACCATTGCACCTTCTCCCTTACTATCAAAGCAATAAGTGGATGAAACCATTTGCTTTTAGCTCAGTAATGGCATATAGCCGCTTGTGTCCTTGGCACATTGGATACAGCCTCAAAGATGCAATTTGTTGCTATGTTCTCTGACATCAGACTGTGGATGATACAAGGCACAAACACGCTGTATAACCTGTTAATGAATAATGCTTCTCTTGATTGTTATCAATTTCTTCAATGGGTAGAATATGCGTACACCTGGTGGTTGTTTTGAAGAATTTGCTTTAGAGAAATGTATACAAAGAGTAAAATTTGTGTGTGGCATTTACTGATCTGGAAAACGCGTATGGTGGGGATGATTTAGATGCCTTATGGAAGGTTATACGATAATATGACGCAGGAGGACGTTTACTAGATGCAGTGGCTGTTATCAGGAGAGCAAGGCATATGTGAAGGAAGGAAAATGGGTGATTCCAAGTGTAGACGGATCTTTGCCAAGGGTTTCTGATGTTAACATGGGTGTTTAACCCGTTTATTGATGCTGTGGTGAGGGAGGTTAGTACGAGGGTCATAGTGTATCTATAGTATGCTGAGTATGGGGGTGGCTGGGAGATGAGCCAGCGGTTGTTTGCAGATGATATGGCTCAGGTGGCAGATTCGAGTAATAAATTACAAAAGCTAGCGTATGAATTAGTGTTTGAAAGGAGGATGTTGAGAGTTTATGTTAGTAAGATTGAGGTTATGTGGTTTAGCAGAGGGTAAGATAGGCTAGTCTGAGTGCATGTTTGAGTGATGAGAACATAGAAGTGGAGTGTTTTAGATACATGAGACGGATATGTGGGGATTCAAGTGATCCATCGGGTGTGTGAGGGGCCAAAGGACCATGGTGCAATATGGACTATGTGTAAAGAAAATTCATTGTGTGTGAGGATAAAGATTATTATGTTTGACGGTATTATAGTCCCGATAGTGTTGTGTGGGTGCGAGTCTTGAGCCCTAAATGCAAAAGAATGGAGAAATGTGAGTGTGTTGGAAATGAAGATCTGAGGAACAACGTGTGGCGTAAGAAGGGTTGATCATGTGAGGAATGACAATGTAAGAGAGAGGTGCGGTAGTCATCGTAAGCCGTGTATGATTGACGGAGCTGAATAGGGTGTACTGAAACGGTTTAGGCATATGTAAAAAACTAATGAAAAGAAACTGATAAAGAGGACATACTTGTCAGAAGACGAGGGAACAGAATGACTGAAGAGCCTGAAAAGGAGATGGAAGGAGTGAAAAAGGGTTTAAGTTATCTGGGTCAAGACATGCAAGAGGGTGAGAGGTGTGCAAGGTACAATTTGAGCGATGTGGAGTTCAGGGAACTACATGCTGTCAGTGGGCTGAACTAGGATATATGATAAGATCAAGGGTATGCTGTATGTGGTACTACTATAAAAGGAAGAATATCTCTGCCTAAAATGACTGTATACACTTGATCGCCTGAGACTTCATCCATTAACCATTACCTCAGCAGACACTTATATCATCTCAACTTCGCTCCAGTTTCATCGGAAAGACATTAGGCCACTTTAGATCGAGTAATGATGTCTTCTTCTTACGTTATCATTTTAATGGTCTGGTTATAGTGCGCTCTCTTACTGTGTCTGATCTGGGACAGCCACCCTTCTTTACTACAGCCATCATCATCCTCTCCAACATTATACCGTAATACACATTCATGTCTGAGTTTCCTTGCATGATTACTCCAGACCGACAAGTCTTATAACTTACTGATTCTTTCCTGTGGTATTCTACGTGTCAACATATGTTAGTAGTTACAGAGTAACAACAAAGTCATAAATGCTATTTGTGTCTACATTTCATGAATGTTTGCGGCAATATGATGCCTTAAGGAGTATGAGAATATCACTAGAGCAAAAACTAAGAGCCAGCGGGAGGTTGTGGGCATACAGAAATATCTCTGTAAATAGATATGTGAAGAGATAGCTTCATCTGGCGTACTATGATTATCTTCTTTGTGCGTATTTCTAGATTCTCACTTACCCATGATGTGGGTTGTCTAAGCATATCCTTACTTCTTCTGGGAAGAGTAACATAACACCATCACCAGGATGATCTAGATCATCAGTGTACAATATGTAATGTCACTTGAGACGCTGATCACTTCACAGGATCCCTTGCGTTAAGAATGGATCATTTCCATTATTATCGTCAGTAGTATTGTCATTATTATTATCATTCCTATTACACGTAAGTTAATACACACACACACACACACACACACACACACACACACACACACACACACACACACACACACACACACACACACTTCACATACACAGGAAGGAAGGGTTTGGTAAAAGATGATAAAAAGCAAAAGAATTTAAAATTGTCGTGACGAAGATATAGACGGCGCTCCAGCCAGCCAGCATTTGCAAGGTGCAAGAGAGCAAAGAACGAGTATATCAGGATAAAAACAAGGATTAAGAATCTTTGAAATGAAGATTTTAGAAGGATCGATAAAATCTACAACTTTTCCAAAAACTCATTAGGTTGTCAGATAACTAATTAGAGTAAGAAATTTAGAAGGAAGAAGACGACATAAGGATACTCGAGGAATGAGTAACAAATTCAAAAGATTTTCCCCATTAGAAAACATTGTGGCAACAACACCAATGGGCTGGAATTAGGAGATTTTAGAAAACATTGAGATATCTAGAAAAGATTAACAGAATTCTAGGTGTTGACCCGTATGAGATTCATGGACCTGATGAAGTCTTACCACAGTGCTGAAGATGTATGCATATATTCCAGATAAACCTCTGGAAAAGCTGCTCAAGATGTCGCTGTATAGAGACAAAATACCAAAAGAGTGGAAAAGGACATTATTCCTGTCTATAATTAACGAAACCCGAAAGAGGCAATGAACTACAAGCTGGTCTCAAATGGGAAGTTTGGTTTGTAAGGCTTAGAAAAGATAATCACAAAGCAAATGAATGACTTTCTAAAGAGGAAAAATGACTCATGTGATGAACAATGTACAAAAGGTAAGGCTGAGTGGATGTTTGTATCTTGACTGCCAGAACGTTTGACACTGTGTCACATGGGAGGCTGATTAGGAGACTGGATCACCAGGCAGGAGTATGGGGAAACTCATTCAGTGGACAGAAGATTATCTTAGTGAAAGTGAACAAAGAACGCATGACAGAGGACCTCTCTCATAATGGGTTGAGGTCACCAGCCGAGTGCCGCAGGGTTTTGTTTTGGAACCATTACTCTTCTTGACCTATGGTAATGACTTGCCAGAGGATATAGACTCTTATTTGAATATGTTTGCAGCAGATACAAAGGACATTCGTGAAATGAAAAGCACGGATGATTACATCAACTTACAAAAAGAACATGACAGACTCCAAAGTTTGTCTGATATCTGATTGATGAAGTTTAAAAACTCGAGTAAATATAAACCAGTGAGAATGGATCGTAGCGAGGGAAGGCCTCGATGTGGTTATCATCGAAC
This sequence comes from Panulirus ornatus, assembly GCF_036320965.1. Taxonomy (NCBI): domain Eukaryota; kingdom Metazoa; phylum Arthropoda; class Malacostraca; order Decapoda; family Palinuridae; genus Panulirus; species Panulirus ornatus. Next base: position 3,546,992 of record NC_092266.1, read on the forward strand.
AGAAAATAAGCTACAGCAAGTTAGTTGACATTGTCCCTGGCCTGTCGCAAATGTCCCACCTAAGGCGAGTAGTTAAGGACACAAACTGTCTGCTGGTAAGTACTAGAATTCCACTCAAGTTCAGGGATAAGACAGTTTTGAAAACCTGTTCACATCAGACATAAGACCGAAACAAAAATAAGCTTCTCAATTTCGGTCACAGCACCTAGAGAAGAAGAGAGGAAATGGAGATGGTTCAGAGGATAGCAAGAGAAAATTACTAGAGTTAGAGAGATACGTTACAGGGAAAGGCTGGAGGCACTAGAATTGATTTTTCTCTTTAAAAGTTCATATCTCTTGGACATCTGTTATTCTACCCTTGAGCAATGGACTACAGTCCCTTTAAAGAACTAACTACCAATGTCTAATGAGTCTGATGAATGTGTTTCCCTGAACAGTGTATGTACTGCATTAGTAGTTGTGAATGTCAGTGGACACAAAGCCACTGAACTGCACCCCAGTGCCACGACTAGAGAAAATAATGGCAGCAGCCTTAGTCTCTCGGTTTGGTTGTGGGATGGGCCCATGCAAGGGTAGATCGGGGGAGATCAACCGGTGGTTGAATTTGACGGCTGACTTGTTCCATACTTGACTAGAATTACTGAATTAGTGGATCATAAAACTTTGAAACAATATACATGCATACTGAAGAACACATCAGCAGTACAACTCTTCTTTGAAACAATCAATCTAGATATGCCAAATAGGTTTCCAAGCCTCGGTGGCGCAGTAGGCAACGCGTGAGTCTCATAATCTCAAGGTCGTGAGTTCGATCCTCACTTGGGGTAGTTTTCGGACTTTCATGTCTGGTGAACAAGATGCAAGTATTGTGGTAGATATATTATTGGAAGCATTGTGTCTTACCTCATAGTGTAGAATCATTATCAAGTTGTCTTGTTCTTATGTAACTGATCACTCCAACTGCAGAAAAGGAACCCAGATTTCCAGTGCCAGATTAACGCATGGGCCACCTCGGCCCGGGTCTTGGACTCCGGCCTTACAGGGGCCCCGCTGGTCATCCAGGTAAAAAAAGATGCAGCTCGGAAAACTGGTGGAACAGAGGCTGGTATGCAATATACAATATGGTGGCAAAATTTGACATAAGACATATTTCATAGAATCTGTGGAGACCGCAAATATCACCTGGTCCTGGGCCTCACTAAACATTAATCCGGCTCTGCAGGTTCCTGACTGGAAGCCAAATATCTTAACCGTGAAACTGTATTGATTCCTTCACTTACTCCTCGTTCACTTACTGACCCACTCACTCATTCAGTTTCTCTCTTTTGGCCCTCGTGACAGTGTTTCTCGGACTCACTCACCAAGAGTAATCAGGAGTCACTACAACACAAGCTTTTATTGTAAAAATTTATGTTTCGGTTAATTGATGATAACGTACTTGATAACTGTTGTATTCATTTACTTAGACATCTCTCTCTCTCTCTCTCTCTCTCTCTCTCTCTCTCTCTCTCTCTCTCTCTCTAAGAAGAAAATCCTTCCCATGCCGGGAATCGAACCCGGGCCTCCTGGGTGAAAGCCAGGTATCCTAGCCACTAGACCACACGGGACTGGAAGGGTCATGTGTATGTCTATGTGAACATCGCTCACCCACTCACTATTTCATCCATTCTCTCTGTTCTCTGGAGCGTATGGTTATTCACCAAAGTTTCTGTATTGATAATCAGCTGGCAGGACGTTACCTACCGAATCTATTACTCACATACACACACACACACACACACACACACACACACAAACATATCAACCATTTCATTTCAAACACAACCATCCTCTTCCGTACGTTTTCATCTATAGTCCACGCCTCGCATTTATAGCAGTGTAATAGTTAGCATTACTAATCATGAGTCAGCAGGGGCCAGCCCGGGGTAGGACATGCATGGGTTTGAATCCTCGGTGTGGCAGTCAGTTGACCCAACTCAAGTGTCCATCCTTCCCTCGGGACTGGTCAATAATTGGGTACCTGACTTATGGTGTGAATCTGCCTCTGTATGTGTGTGTGTGTGTGTGTGTGTGTGTGTGTGTCTGTGTGTCTGTGAGTGTGTGTGTGTGTGTACATGCACAAACAGGAACAAAGACTCAGTACATATGTACTATTCACATGAAACAGATGGAAACAATCACCACTGGCCGTATGAGACACGAACCTAGACCTTCGAAATGATAGACCAGTGAGCTACTCCGCTCGTCCACTACGGGACAAAAGCATTCCATAGACCAGCCTGTGGTCCAGTGGGATCCCCCGTTACCTCACCTCACATTAACTCTCACTGGATCATAGGCTGGTCAGAGGTGGACAGCTACCGTGGTTGCCGAGCGGTTTAGCTCACTACACTGTCATTTCGATGGCCAAGGTTCCAGTCCCGTGCGTTCAGTGGTGACGGTTTACATATACATATATTCATAAAAAAGAGCTCAAAGCATACACCTGGTGCACATACTTGGTCGTACTAAACCACACTGGGTGTGAGGCGGCTGCTCTGTCTAATGCCAGAACTTGGGCCCCGGAATATCGTTGTTCCAGCACTAAACACATTATGCAGGATGGTTGTGTGTTTATGTGTAGGCGTTTGTTTGTCTGTTTATCTTGTCTAAATATGCCTGCCTCACTGTTCACTTCGATTACCATTAATTTCACGGGTCAAATGATATGACAATGTATCCATCAAGAGTATCAGTCTCCCAGGTTTCCTTTACTAATTCATCGTATTCCTGAAGCTTAAAGTTCAATATATGAGAAGCTAATGACCTTCATTATCTCTAGTAAAGATAACACTGTGCTACTATCAGTCATCTATGCCAACAGGTCTCATATCCTTCAGTTGTAAAGGACAGTCATTAATCATGTCTTGAGGACTCACAAAACCTTATGTGGCTGTACACAGTATAATTGGTTGCATCATTCTTATATCAATTGATGCTTTATAGAGGTGCAATTTGGTTTTGAATTGCTCCTCTCTAAATCTTTACAGTTTCGCGAGCTCCGCTCTCACAATAGCCGCTATAGATTGAATGTGATGGTTCATCCATAGGTGAACATCATAATTTAGGCCCAGTACAGTGTTGGTATGTGAGATTGGTATGGGTAAATGACGGTGTATACGGGAGTGTAAGTAGACATTACTTATGTTGTATCTCTGACTTTCGTTAAAGTAGGATATGTTGGATTTTGCAGGATTTGACTTAATCCTCCATTTCAATTCCCAAAGCGAAACGTGGTCAATTTCCTCTCGAGTTCTACTGGTTAAGTGTGCGAGGGTTCTGGCTCTAATCAGTTGGGTAACGTCATCTGCATATTGGAGAGTGATGGAGTCCGAGTGTGTAGGATTGGGAAGATCATTTGAGTAGTGTGTAAAGAGTGGGAACCAGCACGGAGCCTTGAGGTTACACCAGCGATGAGGGGGAAGTAGTTTGAGTAAGAGTTTCTGTATTTGATTCGGGTTTTTCTGTTGCTAAGATTATTAGAAAGAAGTCTAATGGTGGGTCATGCGATTTGAAATTGGGTGCTTAGTTTGTACCTCAAGCCATCATGCCAAAAGGTGTCAAAGGTTTTCTTAACATCTTTTGTATGTCCGCGTGTTGATTTTTATGTAGTTGGTGATTATGTTAAGTTCATCTTGTGTGGAGTGATGTCGAAAGCCAAATTGTTTGTGTGAGAGTAGGTTGTTGTTCGTTAGGTGTTGTCTGAGTCTGTTGTTTAAGATTCTTTCAAATGTCTTCCAGATGGACCCAAGTAAGATAATGGGTCTGTAGTTAATTGGGTCTCTGTTTGATTTATTGGGCTTAGGTATCATGGTGGTCGTTGCTGTTTTGAAATTCGCTCGGATTTAGCCTGAGGATAGTGCTGCGTTGAAGATGTAGGTTATGGCTTTGATAGTGTTGTCAGGGAGGAGGGTAAGTAGTTGGTAACCAATGCCTGAGATACCTGGGGCTACTTTGGGGGATTTCAGGAGGAGGAATATGACCTCGCTCGATCTTATGGGAGTTGTGAGTAGGTGGTCGTCTGAAAGGAATTGCAGGTGTATAATTTGTTCTGGGTAAAAGTGACTGGGTCAGTTTTGTATATGTTTTGTGACAATTTGAGTGCTTTCGTACGCCAGAGGATGTGGGGGATGTGGGTGAAAGATACCCTCCCAGTATTTTTGTAAGATGTTGGCGATATCTTATGGGTTATGATGTTGAGTGTTGTCATTTAGTCTATTAAATCTCTTTTGGGTATTCCTTTGAGTTTTCGGATTCGGCTCTAAAACTCCTGAGGGGATCTGATTCGGTGTTCTCCTGCTGTGATGATTAGAGATTTTCAGTGTCTATTGTGGTCTTCTTTGAGGCTGTTGAGTGCGTGGTTTCGTAGGGAGGTGAGGTCCCGCCGTACTAGACCCAATCGATGTGTGTAATGCTCAAACCGTCGACGGTAGTACGAGAGGAGTCTTGTTGTTTTGGGAGATGGAAAGGTGTATCTTGTGGTAAATGTGGATTTTGGGACAGATGCGTCAGCTGCGTGTGTGATTGTTTGGTGTATATATTCTATCTCTGTATCTATTAGTGTTATTGGGTGATTTTCATAGTTTGTGGTGTAAGTGCAATTAGAAAGAGTGTCTTTGAAGTTGCGCTAGTCTGCTTTTTCTGTAGTGGTAGTGTGAGGGTGGTGGGACGGGGATAGGGTTAGATGATAGGTGAAGAAAGAGAAGGATGTGGTCGGAAACTCACAGTGGTCCTGGAGACAAAAAGTAATGAAGATAATTACTGGCTCTGTTGGAGAAGACAAGGTCGGGTCTGCCCTTTCCTCCTGGGCCAGTGAAGATGGTATGGAAGAAAGGTCCTAGGAAGTTGAGACGATTGAAGGAGCATAAAGCGAATAGGTCATCAACGTGAGAATTGTTTCTGTTGTGGTGGAAGGTTCTGTGTTGGGCGTTGAGGTCAGCTAAAAGGTAGACTGGGATATGAGTGTGATTGAATACTGTCAAACGATCGTGGAGTGGAATGTTAGTGTTGGGTCGAGAGTATGTAGTGCACAAGATAATGAGGCCATGTATTGTGTTTACTGCTAGAAAGTTTTCGAGACGCCATGAAGTGGTTATCATTCGTGTTCGACAGCATTGTGTGTAAGAATGGCGATTCCCTCGTGTCTACCGTCTGAAGACTGTCGGGATGTATATCCGTAGTGTCTAAATCTACACCCATTAGTGATACATGTGTTGTCAATTATCAAAACATCGGGTCTTTTCTCTTCGAGGACAGTGGCAACCAAATGACGGCCATTGTGGTAGATGAGCACATTAAACTGCAAGATTTTAAGCATTTTACGATTTTGGGAAGTTTTATCGTTCTTTTAATTCTGTGGTCGATGACAGCCATTGGCATTCCGTTGAGGGTCTTCATGTGAACTTCGGTGGAGGTTTGTCTGGTCTTGGGTCGGCAACTTCCTGGGAGGGGTTAGGGAGGGGGAGAGTCATTGTCGACGAGTCGAATGTCGACGTTGTAAGCAGGTAGGTTGTCTAGTGAGTCGGCAGGGTCAGGTTCTGTGGCTCCTCTAGGAGGGTTAGGTGCGAGAGGAGGGGAGGTGAAGGGGAAGGAGGCGGGGGTAGGGATTGGGAAGTGGAGGCTCGAGAGGGACGGTCGGGGGGAAGCGGAAGTTGTGATGGTGAGTGTGTAAGGGGAACTGGTAAGTGGAGAAATGGATGGGTTGTTGGTGTAGAGTTGAGAGGTGGTAGATGGAGTTGTGTAAGGGGGTGCGGGGGAGGTATCTGGAGGGTGACAGGTTGTGTTGCTGGTGGAGAGTTTGAAGTGTTACTGGAAGTATCCTGGGACATATTTGCGTTAGGGGTCAGGGAGACGTGTGACAGGAGCCTGGGAAGGATGGCTGTTGGCGGGGGAGGTGAGGAGTTCGGGTGGAGTAAGTACATTGGGCAGGTTGATGTGTGCTGGCAGCAAGTCGAAAATCCTGACAAATTCAGACTTGTCTTCCTTGCTCAAGAACAGTGCTTTGAGGTAGCACGCATGCATCCTTCCTTGTAGAGTGAGGAGGTCGGAGGAGTTTGTGGATGGGATAGGAGAAGCTTGGGTGGCAGACGGAGGTGCGGCAGCAAGTGCTGCGTAGAGGTGAGGGTTTGTAGAAGGGGACGAGCTGGAGGTTTTGAGAGATTGTCGCGCCGAGCGGAGTTGCTCATACTTTCGTGGGCATTGCCCAGATACAGCAACGTGTTGACCTTTACAATTAACACAGGTTGCTGCCTGAGCCTTACACTCACGAAAACCGTGATCAATTTCCGCACATTGACTGCATGTCTGGCGCTGAGCTTTGCAGCTCTTAGTCTCGTGTCCGTATTGTAGACATTTAAAACCTTGTATATCGAGGTACTGGTCGGGTTTGTGGTATTTGGCAGGCACTGAGATCATGGGAAACATGATTCCCCGGGAGAGTAGGCGATCTGTCTCGGTCGAGTTAGAGCATTGTATTTTAAGTGATCTTGAAATGTTCAGTTTGAAAACGTTGATGACATTAATGTCACTGTTTTCTTGATTTATGGCTTCAGTTATCTCTATGGGGTTAAGGGACAAGATAGATGCATCAACATTATTAGCACTATCGATGCATCTAGCTTGAAGGGGGTGGTCGTAAGCTTGGATAGGATCTCATCTGGATCGCTATCCTTGCTTAAACATATTTTATATAGATATTTATTAGTAGGGGATTGAATAACCCTACTGGGACGGACCTCAGTGGTCTTAAATACAATCGTTAGTAATTCAAACGTGTAAAGAGGGGGGGGGGGGGACTTTCTGTTTTAATCAATTTTAAACGAATGTCAGGAGGCATGATGGCATCAATGTCCTAATGCCGAGGAAACGTAGGTGAGGGACCACAACCCCACTCCAGGGAGGACCCTGCACTATCACAGGGTAACCCAGGAGGCTCGGCGGGAGTGGTAAGAATGTGAGGGTCTCAACCCCGTTAGGTGAGAACAGGTCCACACCAAGCCTCCGCTCCTCAGGAAGTAATTTTCCTGAATGGTGTGGGGAAGCTGGGGTAGAAATTGTTTAAGCCTAACGGTCGAGAGATGTTGGATGATGGATGGTAAAAAAGATAGAAAAAAGCACGAGAGAAATGGACTGGAGGCAACGTAGGGTGGAGAGTGAGTTGGCATTATATCCCACACTCTAGCCAAGGTCAGTCTCTCTCTGGTGTTCACTCGCAAAGCATCTCATTGTGTCACGGACGGCAGTTGTGGACTGACAGGGTGAGCTACACTGTGTTATAAACGTGTTATGGTGATACAGAAGACTGCAGCATGGAGGGACAACCAGGGACATATTCTCCGTGCAGCGAAACCTCCTCAAACAGTTTTGACAACAGGAGACCGAAGGTCATAAACACAAGAAAAACCCTTCAAATGTCCTGAGTGTCAGAAAAGCTATACGAAACATGTCTATCTTCATAGGCACATGAAATTACATACTTTTGAAAAGACATATCAGTGTAAAGAATACCAGAGTACCTTCTCCCGTAAGAACAACTTAGTGTTGCAGATGAAAGTTCACATTGGACAAAAGCAATATCAGTGTTCAGATTGTCAAAAGTATTTTTCTAAAAAATGTGATTTAAAGAAACACTTGAGAATCCATACTGGTGAGAACCCATACCAATGTTCAGAATGTCAAAAAAGTTTTTCTTTTAAAAGTAGGTTAGTGACACACCTGAGAGTTCACACGGGCGAGAAGCCATACCAATGTTCAGAATGTCAGAAAAGTTTTTCTCAGAAAAGTAGTTTAGTGACACACCTGAGAGTTCACACGGGCGAGAAGCCATAGCAATGTTCAGAATGTCAAAAAACTTTTTCTCAGAAAAGTAAATTAGTGAGAACCCGAGAGTTCACACCGGCGAGATGCCATACCGATGTTCAGAATGTCAAAAAAGTTTTACTTTAAAAAGTGGGTTAGTGACACACCCGAGAGTTCACACCTGCGAGAAGCCATACCAATGTTCAGAATGTCAAAAAAGTTTTTCTCAGAAAAGTGATTTAGTTCAACACCTGAGAGTTCACACAGGCGAGAAGCCATACCAATGTTCAGAATGTCAAAAAACTTTTTCTCAGAAAAGTAATTTAGTGACACACCTGAGAGTTCACACAGGTGAGAAGCCATACCAATGTTCAGAATGTCGAAAAAGTTTTTCTCACAAATGTGAATTAGTGAGACACCAGAGAGTTCATACAGGCGAGAAGCCATACCAATGTGCAGAATGTCAAAAAACTTTTTCTCAGAAAAGTAATTTAGTGACACACCTGAGAGTTCACACAGGTGAGAAGCCATACCAATGTTCAGAATGCCAAGAAACCTCTTCTCAGAAAATTGATTTAGTAACACACCTGAGATTTCACACAGGTGAGAAGCCATACCAATGTTCAGAATGTCGAAAAAGTTTTTCTCACAAATGTGAATTAGTGAGACACCAGAGAGTTCATACAGGCGAGAAGCCATACCAATGTGCAGAATGTCAAAAAACTTTTTCTCAGAAAAGTAATTTAGTGACACACCTGAGACTTCACACAGGCGAGAAGCCATACCAATGTTCAGAATGTCAAAAAAGTCTTTCTCAGAAAAGTGATTTAGTTCAACAGCTGAGAGTTCACACAGGTGAGAAGCCATACCAATGTTCAGAATGTCAAAAAACTTTTTCTCAGAAAAGCAATTTAGTGACACACCTGAGACTTCACACAGGCGAGAAGCCATACCAATGTTCAGAATGTCAAAAAAGTTTTTCTCGGAAAAGTAATTTAGTGACACACGTGAGAGTTCACACAGGCGAGAAGCCATACCAATGTTCAGAATGTCAAAAAAGTTTTTCTCAGAAAAGTAATTTAGTGACACACCTGAGACTTCACACAGGCGAGAAGCCATACCAATGTTCAGAATGTCAAAAAACTTTTTCTCAGAAAAGCAATTTAGTGACACACCTGAGACTTCACACAGGCTAAAAGCCATGCCAATGTTCAGAATATCAAAAACAATTCTATAACACAGGTAATTTAGTAAAACGTCTGAGAATTCACACAGCCGAGAAGCCAAACAAGTAAAAAGAATATCAAAAAACCTTTTCTGGTATAACTACTTAAGTGACACATCGGGATTTTACACAAGCGAGGAACCATAATAGTGTTCAGAATGTCAAGAAACTCTCCCTGGTAAAAGTGCTTTAGTCAGACACCTGAGAGTTCACAAGGCAAGAAGCCATACCGGTGTTCAGAATGTCAAAAACAATTTTCTTGAAGAGGTGATTAAGGAAGCCATCGGAGAGTTCACACAGGGCAGAAACGATGCTTATGTTCAGAAGGTCCTAAATGTTTCTCCCGAAAAAGCAGTATAGTAAAACGCAAGTAGTTGAACGCATCCCAGATCTCATGTGTTGAGAACCGGCCACGACCTGCGTGTAGTGGAGCGACCCATGACGTCACACACATCTTTCCCAAGATCACAGAGGACCCGCCTGGGAGGTTAGGCGGCAAACAGGTGAGACCCCACACTCATAAACAAATGATACTGTTTCATCTCTGGTAATATACTAGTATTTCTGTAAAATGATATTATATATATATATATATATATATATATATATATATATATATATATATATATATATATATATATATATATATATATATATATATATATATATATATATTTATTTATTTATTCTTTATTTATTTTGCTTTGTCGCTGTCTCCCGCGTTTGCGAGGTAGCGCAAGGAAACAGACGAAAGAAATGGCCCAACCCCCCCCCCCCATACACATGTATATACATACGTCCACACACGCAAATATACATACCTACACAGCTTTCCATGGTTTACCCCAGACGCTTCACATGCCTTGATTCAATCCACTGACAGCACGTCAACCCCGGTATACCACATCGCTCCAATTCACTCTATTCCTTGCCCTCCTTTCACCCTCCTGCATGTTCAGGCCCCGATCACACAAAATCTTTTTCACTCCATCTTTCCACCTCCAATTTGGTCTCCCTCTTCTCCTTGTTCCCTCCACCTCCGACACATATATCCTCTTGGTCAATCTTTCCTCACTCATTCTCTCCATGTGCCCAAACCACTTCAAAACACCCTCTTCTGCTCTCTCAACCACGCTCTTTTTATTTTCACACATCTCTCTTACCCTTACGTTACTCACTCGATCAAACCACCTCACACCACACATTGTCCTCGAACATCTCATTTCCAGCACATCCATCCTCCTGCGCACAACTCTATCCACAGCCCACGCCTCGCAACCATACAACATTGTTGGAACCACTATTCCTTCAAACATACCCATTTTTGCTTTCCGAGATAATGTTCTCGACTTCCACACATTCTTCAAGGCCCCCAGAATTTTCGCCCCCTCCCCCACCCTATGATCCACTTCCGCTTCCATGGTTCCATCCGCTGCCAGATCCACTCCCAGATATCTAAAACACTTCACTTCCTCCAGTTTTTCTCCATTCAAACTCACCTCCCAATTGACTTGACCCTCAACCCTGCTGTACCTAATAACCTTGCTCTTATTCACATTTACTCTTAACTTTCTTCTTCCACACACTTTACCAAACTCAGTCACCAGCTTCTGCAGTTTCTCACATGAATCAGCCACCAGCGCTGTATCATCAGCGAACAACAACTGACTCACTTCCCAAGCTCTCTCATCCCCAACAGACTTCATACTTGCCCCTCTTTCCAAAACTCTTGCATTTACCTCCCTAACAACCCCATCCATAAACAAATTAAACAACCATGGAGACATCACACACCCCTGCCGCAAACCTACATTCACTGAGAACCAATCACTTTCCTCTCTTCCTACACGTACACATGCCTTACATCCTCGATAAAAACTTTTCACTGCTTCTAACAACTTTCCTCCCACACCATAAATTACAGAGGTATAAGTTTGTTGAGTATTCCTGGTAAATTATATGGGAGGGTATTGATTGAGAGGGTGAAGGCATGTACAGAGCATCAGATTGGGGAAGAGCAGTGTGGTTTCAGAAGTGGTAGAGGATGTGTGGATCAGGTGTTTGCTTTGAAGAATGTATGTGAGAAATACTTAGAAAAGCAAATGGATTTGTATGTAGCATTTATGGATCTGGAGAAGGCATATGATAGAGTTGATAGAGATGCTCTGTGGAAGGTATTAAGAATATATATATATATATATGGCCCACCAGCCAGGCTCGGGGCATCACCATCATTTTGATGAATGCTGGCCTGAACCCTTGCTTGCTTAATTCAAAATGAAGTGCATTAAGAAGTTGCAGCAAATGATGGAGAAGAATTATACTTGAGCATACAGGTGCTTGACCAGGAGGCATCATGATTTGTAGACACTGCCAATCCCTCCTCAGATAAGTCAGCAGAGCGTGCAATCTCAACCCTCTTGTTCAGATCAACAGCCCCATCTATTCCAAGGACAGACTTAAATGAAACATTTAAGCAATTAAAAGTTGTCACCAACAACAAAACTATTAAAGAAATGCGGAACAAAAATAAGGGGATCAAAAAACAGCTGCAAGTTAATTCATCTGAAATAAACAACACCTCTAAAAAATGAATAGGAAATGCTTCAAGATATATATATACATATACCTGGTGCGTTGTTTACCCTCGAGACGCACCATGAGGGCTTCCCTGGTGGTGGTGGTCTGCAGGATAAGCCGTTCTTCAGCAGTCTTCCCAAGCCCTTCCGCGGACCACAGACCCCATTCTCCGGCCCAGCCAGACGATCCGGTACTCCACCTCGACCCGGACCACATCCTGTAGGACTACAGAACGTCAAACGAAGACCACAGTTTCAGGCCAACCCTCCTCCTCCGGCCAAGCAGCAAGACTCACCCAGCGAGGAGAAGCAGGTGGTCGCTCATTAAGGGTGCGAAAGTAGGAGTCTAGCAGTTCATCACCCACAGACGCGGGAAACGGCGATCAAATTTAAAGAGGGAAGTCAGCACCACAAGTAAAGCATCCTCCTCGAAGGCTCAGAGTGGGGTGCCTAAATGTGTGTGGATGTAACCAAGATGTGAAGACCCTTACTGGAAAAACAATCACTCTTGAAGTAGAACCTTCAGACACAATTGAAAATGTGAAGGAAAATAGTGAAATTGGAGAAAAATGTAGCTTAGACATTGAAGCTTATTGATACAGTGGTTAAATTGATGAGAACTGCTATTGACGTTTGTGTAAATAAATTATACATTTCCTTTTTTCCATAGCCAGAGGTTGAACCATTATGTGACATTCATTTTTTTCATTCATTTCAAGCTAGAAGTTTCAGTTTTCTAAATTGTTTCTTACATTTCTCATATGTATATATATGTATGTGTGTGTGTGTGTATATGTGCGTATGTATGTGTATGTGTGTGTATGTGTATATGTATATATATATGTATATTATCCCTGGGGATAGGGGTGAAAGAATACTTCCCACGTATTCCTCGCGTGTCGTAGAAAGCGACTAGAGGGGACGGGAGCGGGGGGCCAGAAATCCTCCCCTCCTTGTATTAACTTTCTAAGATGGGAAACAGAAGAAGGAGTCACGCGGGGAGTGCTCATCCTCCTCGAAGGCTCAGAGTGGGGTGCCTAAATGTGTGTGGATGTAACCAAGATGTGAAAAAAGGAGAGATAGGTAGTATGTTTGAGGAAAGGAACCTGGATGTTTTGGCTCTGAGTGAAACGAAGCTCAAGGGTAAAGGGGAAGAGTGGTTTGGGAATGTCTGGGGAGTAAAGTCAGGGGTTAGTGAGAGGACAAGAGCAAGGGAAGGAGTAGCAATACTCCTGAAACAGGAGTTGTGGGAGTATGTGATAGAGTGTAAGAAAGTAAATTCTCGATTAATATGGGTAAAACTGAAAGTTGATGGAGAGAGGTGGGTGATTATTGGTGCATATGCACCTGGGCATGAGAAGAAAGATCAAGAGAGGCAAGTGTTTTGGGAGCAGCTGAATGAGTGTGTTAGTGGTTTTGATGCACGAGACCGGGTCATAGTGATGGGTGATTTGAATGCAAAGGTGAGTAATGTGGCAGTTGAGGGAATAATTGGTATACATGGGGTGTTCAGTGTTGTAAATGAAAATGGTGAAGAGCTTGTAGATTTATGTGCTGAAAAAGGACTGATGATGGGGAATACCTGGTTTAAAAAGCGAGATATACATAAGTATACTTATGTAAGTAGGAGAGATGGCCAGAGAGCGTCATTGGATTACGTGTTAATTGACAGGCGTGCGAAAGAGAGACTTTTGGATGTTAATGTGCAGAGAGGTGCAACTGGAGGGATGTCTGATGATTATCTTGTGGAGGCTAAGGTGAAGATTTGTATGGGTTTTCAGAAAAGAAGAGTGAATGTTGGGGTGAAGAGGGTGGTGAGAGTAAGTGAGCTTGAGAAAGAGACCTGTGTGAGGAAGTACCAGGAGAGACTGAGTACAGAATGGAAAAAGGTGAGAACAATGGAAGTAAGGGGAGTGGGGGAGGAATGGGATGTATTTAGGGAATCAGTGATGGATTGCGCAAAAGATGCTTGTGGCATGAGAAGAGTGGGAGGTGGGTTGATTAGAAAGGGTAGTGAGTGGTGGGATGAAGAAGTAAGAGTATTAGTGACAGAGAAGAGAGAGGCATTTGGACGATTTTTGCAGGGAAAAAATGCAATTGAGTGGGAGATGTATAAAAGAAAGAGACAGGAGGTCAAGAGAAAGGTGCAAGAGGTGAAAAAAAGGGCAAATGAGAGTTGGGGTGAGAGAGTATCATTAAATTTTAGGGAGAATAAAAAGATGTTCTGGAAGGAGGTAAATAAAGTGCGTAAGACAAGGGAGCAAATGGGAACTTCAGTGAAGGGCGCAAATGAGGAGGTGAAAACAAGTAGTGGTGATGTGAGAAGGAGAGGGAGTGAGTATTTTGAAGGTTTGTTGAATGTGTTTGATGATAGAGTGGCAGATATATGGTGTTTTGGTCGAGGTGGTGTGCAAAGTGAGAGGGTTAGGGAAAATGATTTGGTAAACAGAGAAGAGGTAGTGAAAGCTTTGCGGAAGATGAAAGCCGGCAAGGCAGCAGGTTTGGATGGTATTGCAGTGGAATTTATTAAAAAAGGAGGTGACTGTATTGTTGACTGGTTGGTAAGGTTATTTAATGTATGTATGACTCATGGTGAGGTGCCTGAGGATTGGCGGAATGCGTGCATAGTGCCATTGTACAAAGGCAAAGCGGATAAGAGTGAGTGCTCAAATTACAGAGGTATAAGTTTGTTGAGTATTCCTGGTAAATTATATGGGAGGGTATTGATTGAGAGGGGGAAGGCATGTACAGAGCATCAGATTGGGGAAGAGCAGTGTGGTTTCAGAAGTGGTAGAGGATGTGTGGATCAGGTGTTTGCTTTGAAGAATGTATGTGAGAAATACTTAGAAAAGCAAATGGATTTGTATGTAGCATTTATGGATCTGGAGAAGGCATATGATAGAGTTGATAGAGATGCTCTGTGGAAGGTATTAAGAATATATGGTGTGGGAGGAAAGTTGTTAGAAGCAGTGAAAAGTTTTTATCGAGGATGTAAGGCATGTGTACGTGTAGGAAGAGAGGAAAGTGATTGGTTCTCAGTGAATGTAGGTTTGCGGCAGGGGTGTGTGATGTCTCCATGGTTGTTTAATTTGTTTATGGATGTGGTTGTTAGGGAGGTAAATGCAAGAGTTTTGGAAAGAGGGGCAAGTATGAAGTCTGTTGGGGATGAGAGAGCTTGGGAAGTGAGTCAGTTGTTGTTCGCTGATGATAGAGCGCTGGTGGCTGATTCATGTGAGAAACTGCAGAAGCTGGTGACTGAGTTTGGAAAAGTGTGTGGAAGAAGAAAGTTAAGAGTAAATGTGAATAAGAGCAAGGTTATTAGGTACAGTAGGGTTGAGGGTCAAGTCAATTGGGAGGTGAGTTTGAATGGAGAAAAACTGGAGGAAGTGAAGTGTTTTAGATATCTGGGAGTGGATCTGGCAGCGGATGGAACCATGGAAGCGGAAGTGGATCATAGGGTGGGGGAGGGGGCGAAAATCCTGGGGGCCTTGAAGAATGTGTGGAAGTCGAGAACATTATCTCGGAAAGCAAAAATGGGTATGTTTGAAGGAATAGTGGTTCCAACAATGTTGTATGGTTGCGAGGCGTGGGCTATGGATAGAGTTGTGCGCAGGAGGATGGATGTGCTGGAAATGAGATGTTTGAGGACAATGTGTGGTGTGAGGTGGTTTGATCGAGTGAGTAACGTAAGGGTAAGAGAGATGTGTGGAAATAAAAAGAGCGTGGTTGAGAGAGCAGAAGAGGGTGTTTAGAAGTGGTTTGGGCTCATAGAGAGGATGAGTGAGGAAAGATTGACCAAGAGGATATATGTGTCGGAGGTGGAGGGAACAAGGAGAAGAGGGAGACCAAATTGGAGGTGGAAAGATGGAGTGAAAAAGATTTTGTGTGATCGGGGCCTGAACATGCAGGAGGGTGAAAGGAGGGCAAGGAATAGAGTGAATTGGAGCGATGTGGTATACCGGGGTTGACGTGCTGTCAGTGGATTGAATCAAGGCATGTGAAGCGTCTGGGGTAAACCATGGAAAGCTGTGTAGGTATGTATATTTGCGTGTGTGGACGTATGTATATACATGTGTAGGGGGGTGGGTTGGGCCATTTCTTTCGTCTGTTTCCTTGCGCTACCTCGCAAACGCGGGAGACAGCGACAAAGTATAATAAAATATAAATAATATATATATATATATATATATATATATATATATATATATATATATATATATATATATATATATTCTTTTTCTTTCTTTTAAACTATTCGCCATTTGCCGCGTTAGCGAGGTAGCGTTAAGAACTGAGGACTGGGCCTTTTTTGGAATATCCTCACCTGGCCCCCTCTGTTCCTTCTTTTGGGAAAAAAAAAAAAAACCGAGAGGGGAGGATTTCCAGCCCCCCGCTCCCTCCCCTTTTAGTCGCCTTCTACGACATGCAGGGAATACGTGGGAAGTATTCTTAATCCCCTATCCCCAGGGATAATATATATATATATATATTTTTTTTTTTTTTCATACTATTCGCCATTTCCCGCGATAGCGAGGTAGCGTTAAGAACAGAGGACTGGGCCTTTGAGGGAATACCCTCACCTGGCCCCCGTTCTCTGTTCCTTCTTTTGGAAAGAAAAAAAAAAAAAAAAACGAGAGGGGAGGATTTCCAGCCCCCCGCTCCCTTCCCTTTTAGTCGCTTTCTACGACACGCAGGGAATACGTGGGAAGTATTCTTTCTCCCCTATCCCCAGGGATAATATATATATATATATATATATATATATATATATATATATATATATATATATATATATATATATATATATATATATATATATATATATATATATTCCCTCAGTGACCCAGTTCTCTGTTCTTAACCTACCTCGCTAATGCGGGAAATGGCGAATAGTTTGAAAAAAAAAAAAAAAAAAAATATATATATATATATATATATATATATATATATATATATATATATATATATATATATATATATATATATATATATATATATGGTTGTTTAATTTGTTTATGGATGGGATTGTTAGGGAGGTAAATGCAAGAGTTTTGGAAAGAGGGGCAAGTATGAAGTCTGTTGGGGATGAGAGAGCTTGGGAGGTGAGTCAGGTGTTGTTCGCTGATGATACAACGCTGGTGGCTGATTCATATATGAAACTGCAGAAGCTGGTGACTGAGTTTGGAAAAGTGTGTGGAAGAAGAAAGTTAAGAGTAAATGTGAATAAGAGCAAGGTTATTAGGTACAGTAGGATTGAGGGTCAAGTCAATTGGGAGGTGAGTTTGAATGGAGAAAAACTGGAGGAAGTGAAGTGTTTTAGATATCTGGGAGTGGATCTGGCAGCGGATGGAACCATGGAAGCGGAAGTGGATCATAGGGTGGGGGAGGGGGCGAAAATCCTGGGGGCCTTGAAGAATGTGTGGAAGTCGAGAACATTATCTCGGAAAGCAAAAATGGGTATGTTTGAAGGAATAGTGGCTCCAACAATGTTGTATGGTTGCGAGGCGTGGGCTATGGATAGAGTTGTGCGCAGGAGGATGGATGTGCTGGAAATGAGATGTTTGAGGACAATGTGTGGTGTGAGGTGGTTTGATCGAGTGAGTAACGTAAGGGTAAGAGAGATGTGTGGAAATAAAAAGAGCGTGGTTGAGAGAGCAGAAGAGGGTGTTTTGAAGTGGTTTGGGCACATGGAGAGGATGAGTGAGGAAAGATTGACCAAGAGGATATATGTGTCGGAGGTGGAGGGAACGAGGAGAAGAGGGAGACCAAATTGGAGGTGGAAAGATGGAGTGAAAAAGATTTTGTGTGATCGGGGCCTGAACATGCAGGAGGGTGAAAGGAGGGCAAGGAATAGAGTGAATTGGAGCGATGTGGTATACCGGGGTTGACGTGCTGTCAGTGGATTGAATCAAGGCATGTGAAGCGTCTGGGGTAAACCATGGAAAGCTGTGTAGGTATGTATATTTGCGTGTGTGGACGTATGTATATACATGTGTAGGGGGGTGGGTTGGGCCATTTCTTTCGTCTGTTTCCTTGCGCTACCTCGCAAACGCGGGAGACAGCGACAAAGTATAATAAAATATAAATAATATATATATATATATATATATATATATATATATATATATATATATATATATATATATATATATATATATTCTTTTTCTTTCTTTTAAACTATTCGCCATTTGCCGCGTTAGCGAGGTAGCGTTAAGAACTGAGGACTGGGCCTTTTTTGGAATATCCTCACCTGGCCCCCTCTGTTCCTTCTTTTGGGAAAAAAAAAAAAACCGAGAGGGGAGGATTTCCAGCCCCCCGCTCCCTCCCCTTTTAGTCGCCTTCTACGACATGCAGGGAATACGTGGGAAGTATTCTTAATCCCCTATCCCCAGGGATAATATATATATATATATATTTTTTTTTTTTTTTATACTATTCGCCATTTCCCGCGATAGCGAGGTAGCGTTAAGAACAGAGGACTGGGCCTTTGAGGGAATACCCTCACCTGGCCCCCTTCTCTGTTCCTTCTTTTGGAAAGAAAAAAAAAAAAAAAAACGAGAGGGGAGGATTTCCAGCCCCCCGCTCCCTTCCCTTTTAGTCGCTTTCTACGACACGCAGGGAATACGTGGGAAGTATTCTTTCTCCCCTATCCCCAGGGATAATATATATATATATATATATATATATATATATATATATATATATATATTCCCTCAGTGACCCAGTTCTCTGTTCTTAACCTACCTCGCTAATGCGGGAAATGGCGAATAGTTTGAAAAAAAAAAAAAAAAAAAATATATATATATATATATATATATATATATATATATATATATATATATATATATATATATATATATATATATATATATATATATATATATGGTTGTTTAATTTGTTTATGGATGGGATTGTTAGGGAGGTAAATGCAAGAGTTTTGGAAAGAGGGGCAAGTATGAAGTCTGTTGGGGATGAGAGAGCTTGGGAGGTGAGTCAGGTGTTGTTCGCTGATGATACAACGCTGGTGGCTGATTCATATATGAAACTGCAGAAGCTGGTGACTGAGTTTGGAAAAGTGTGTGGAAGAAGAAAGTTAAGAGTAAATGTGAATAAGAGCAAGGTTATTAGGTACAGTAGGATTGAGGGTCAAGTCAATTGGGAGGTGAGTTTGAATGGAGAAAAACTGGAGGAAGTGAAGTGTTTTAGATATCTGGGAGTGGATCTGGCAGCGGATGGAACCATGGAAGCGGAAGTGGATCATAGGGTGGGGGAGGGGGCGAAAATCCTGGGGGCCTTGAAGAATGTGTGGAAGTCGAGAACATTATCTCGGAAAGCATAAATGGGTATGTTTGAAGGAATAGTGGCTCCAACAATGTTGTATGGTTGCGAGGCGTGGGCTATGGATAGAGTTGTGCGCAGGAGGATGGATGTGCTGGAAATGAGATGTTTGAGGACAATGTGTGGTGTGAGGTGGTTTGATCGAGTGAGTAACGTAAGGGTAAGAGAGATGTGTGGAAATAAAAAGAGCGTGGTTGAGAGAGCAGAAGAGGGTGTTTTGAAGTGGTTTGGGCACATGGAGAGGATGAGTGAGGAAAGATTGACCAAGAGGATATATGTGTCGGAGGTGGAGGGAACGAGGAGAAGAGGGAGACCAAATTGGAGGTGGAAAGATGGAGTGAAAAAGA
Organism: Panulirus ornatus; assembly: GCF_036320965.1. Taxonomy (NCBI): domain Eukaryota; kingdom Metazoa; phylum Arthropoda; class Malacostraca; order Decapoda; family Palinuridae; genus Panulirus; species Panulirus ornatus. Next base: position 3,566,317 of record NC_092266.1, read on the forward strand.
TTTTGTGTGATCGGGGCCTGAACATGCAGGAGGGTGAAAGGAGGGCAAGGAATAGAGTGAATTGGAGCGATGTGGTATACCGGGGTTGACGTGCTGTCAGTGGATTGAATCAAGGCATGTGAAGCGTCTGGGGTAAACCATGGAAAGCTGTGTAGGTATGTATATTTGCGTGTGTGGACGTATGTATATACATGTGTATGGGGGGGGGTTGGGCCATTTCTTTCGTCTGTTTCCTTGCGCTACCTCGCAAACGCGGGAGACAGCGAGAAAGTATAATAAAAAAAAATAATAATATATATATATATATATATATATATATATATATATATATGTGGCAGTTGAGGGAATAATTGGTATGCATGGGGTGTTCAGTGTTGTAAATGGAAATGGTGAAGAGCTTGTAGATTTATGTGCTGAAAAAGGACTGATGATTGGGAATACCTGGTTTAAAAAGCGAGATATACATAAGTATACTTATGTAAGTAGGAGAGATGGCCAGAGAGCGTTATTGGATTACGTGTTAATTGACAGGCGTGCGAAAGAGAGACTTTTGGATGTTAATGTGCTGAGAGGTGCAACTGGAGGGATGTCTGATCATTATCTTGTGGAGGCTAAGGTGAAGATTAGTATGGGTTTTCAGAAAAGAGGAGTGAATGTTGGGGTGAAGAAGGTGGTGAGAGTAAGTGAGCTTGGGAAGGAGACCTGTGTGGGGAAGTACCAGGAGAGACTGTGTACAGAATGGAAAAAGGTGAGAACAATGGAAGTAAGGGGAGTGGGGGAGGAATGGGATGTATTTAGGGAATCAGTGATGGATTGCGCAAAAGATGCTTGTGGCATGAGAAGAGTGGGAGGTGGGCTGTTTAGAAAGGGTAGTGAGTGGTGGGATGAAGAAGTAAGAGTATTAGTGAAAGAGAAGAGAGAGGCATTTGGACGATTTTTGCAGGGAAAAAATGCAATTGAGTGGGAGAAGTATAAAAGAAAGAGACAGGAGGTCAAGAGAAAGGTGCAAGAGGTGAAAAAAAGGGCAAATGAGAGTTGGGGTGAGAGACTATCAGTAAATTTTAGGGAGAATAAAAAGATGTTCTGGAAGGAGGTAAATAGGGTGCGTAAGACAAGGGAGCAAATGGGAACTTCAGTGAAGGGCGTAAATGGGGAGGTGATAACAAGTAGCGGTGATGTGAGAAGGAGATGGAATGAGTATTTTGAAGGTTTGTTGAATGTGTCTGATGACAGAGTGGCAGATATAGGGTGTTTGGGTCGAGGTGGTGTGCAAAGTGAGAGGGTTAGGGAAAATGATTTGGTAAACAGAGAAGAGGTAGTAAAAGCTTTGCGGAAGATGAAAGCCGGCAAGGCAGCAGGTTTGGATGGTATTGCAGTGGAATTTATTAAGAAAGGGGGTGACTGTATTGTTGACTGGTTGGTAAGGTTATTTAATGTATGTATGACTCATGGTGAGGTGCCTGAGGATTGGCGGAATGCGTGCGTAGTGCCATTGTACAAAGGCAAAGGGGATAAGAGTGAGTGCTCAAATTACAGAGGTATAAGTTTGTTGAGTATTCCTGGTAAATTATATGGGAGGGTATTGATTGAGAGGGTGAAGGCATGTACAGAGCATCAGATTGGGGAAGAGCAGTGCGGTTTCAGAAGTGGTAGAGGATGTGTGGATCAGGTGTTTGCTTTGAAGAATGTATGTGAGAAATACTTAGAAAAGCAAATGGATTTGTATGTAGCATTTATGGATCTGGAGAAGGCATATGATAGAGTTGATAGAGATGCTCTGTGGAAGGTATTAAGAATATATGGTGTGGGAGGCAAGTTGTTAGAAGCAGTGAAAAGTTTTTATCGAGGATGTAAGGCATGTGTACGTGTAGGAAGAGAGGAAAGTGATTGGTTCTCAGTGAATGTAGGTTTGCGGCAGGGGTGTGTGATGTCTCCATGGTTGTTTAATTTGTTTATGGATGGGGTTGTAAGGGAGGTAAATGCAAGAGTCCTGGAAAGAGGGGCAAGTATGAAGTCTGTTGGGGATGAGAGAGCTTGGGAAGTGAGTCAGTTGTTGTTCGCTGATGATACAGCGCTGGTGGCTGATTCATGTGAGAAACTGCAGAAGCTGGTGACTGAGTTTGGTAAAGTGTGTGGAAGAAGAAAGTTGAGAGTAAATGTGAATAAGAGCAAGGTTATTAGGTACAGTAGGGGTGAGGGTCAAGTCAATTGGGAGGTGAGTTTGAATGGAGAAAAACTGGAGGAAGTGAAGTGTTTTAGATATCTGGGAGTGGATCTGTCAGCGGATGGAACCATGGAAGCGGAAGTGGATCATAGGGTGGGGGAGGGGGCGAAAATTTTGGGAGCCTTGAAAAATGTGTGGAAGTCGAGAACATTATCTCGGAAAGCAAAAATGGGTATGTTTGAGGGAATAGTGGTTCCAACAATGTTGTATGGTTGCGAGGCGTGGGCTATGGATAGAGATGTGCGCAGGAGGATGGATGTGCTGGAAATGAGATGTTTGAGGACAATGTGTGGTGTGAGGTGGTTTGATCGAGTAAGTAACGTAAGGGTAAGAGAGATGTGTGGAAATAAAAAGAGCGTGGTTGAGAGAGCAGAAGAGGGTGTTTTGAAATGGTTTGGGCACATGGAGAGAATGAGTGAGGAGAGATTGACCAAGAGGATATATGTGTCGGAGGTGGAGGGAACGAGGAGAAGAGGGAGACCAAATTGGAGGTGGAAAGATGGAGTGAAAAAGATTTTGTGTGATCGGGGCCTGAACATGCAGGAGGGTGAAAGGAGGGCAAGAAATAGAGTGAATTGGAGTCATGTGGTATACAGGGGTTGACGTGCTGTCAGTGGATTGAAGCAAGGCATGTGAAGCGTCTGGGGTAAACCATGGAAAGCTGTGTAGGTATGTATATTTGCGTGTGTGGACGTGTGTATGTACATGTGTATGGGGGGCGGAGGGTTGGGCCATTTCTTTCGTCTGTTTCCTTGCGCTACCTCGCAAACGCGGGAGACAGCGACAAAGTATAAAAAAAAAAAAAAAAAAAAAAAAAATATATATATATATATATATATATATATATATATATATATATATATATATATATATATATATATTAGAAAGTTTGGATGAAAAAATCGTCATTTTTTAATGTTTGTACCGGTTTATAAGTATGTTTGTACCGGTTTATAAGTATGTTTGTACCGGTTTATAAGTATGTTTGTACCGGTTTATAAGTATGTTTGTACCGGTTTATAAGTATGTTTGTACCGGTTTATAAGTATGTTTGTACCGGTTTATAAGTATGTTTGTACCGGTTTATAAGTATGTTTGTACCGGTTTATAAGTATGTTTGTACCGGTTTATAAGTATGTTTGTACCGGTTTATAAGTAAGTTTGTACCGGATTATAAGTATGTTTGTACCGGTTTATAAGTATGTTTGTACCGGTTTATAAGTATGTTTGTACCGGTTTATAAGTATGTTTGTACCGGTTTATAAGTATGTTTGTACCGGTTTATAAGTATGTTTGTACCGGTTTATAAGTATGTTTGTACCGGTTTATAAGTATGTTTGTACCGGTTTATAAGTATGTTTGTACCGGTTTATAAGTATGTTTGTACCGGTTTATAAGTATGTTTGTACCGGTTTATAAGTATGTTTGTACCGGTTTATAAGTATGTTTGTACCGGTTTATAAGTATGTTTGTAGCGGTTTATAAGTATGTTTGTACCGGTTTATAAGTATGTTTGTACCGGTTTATAAGTATGTTTGTACCGGTTTATAAGTATGTTTGTACAGGTTTATAAGTATGTTTGTACCGGTTTATAAGTATGTTTGTACGGGTTTATAAGTATGTTTGTACCGGTTTATAAGTATGTTTGTACCGGTTTATAAGTATGTTTGTACCGGTTTATAAGTATGTTTGTACCGGTTTATAAGTATGTTTGTACCGGTTTATAAGTATGTTTGTACCGGTTTATAAGTATGTTTGTACCGGTTTATAAGTATGTTTGTACCGGTTTATAAGTATGTTTGTACCGGTTTATAAGTATGTTTGTACCGGTTTATAAGTATGTTTGTACGGGTTTATAAGTATGTTTGTACCGGTTTATAAGTATGTTTGTACCGGTTTATAAGTATGTTTGTACCGGTTTATAAGTATGTTTGTACCGGTTTATAAGTATGTTTGTACCGGTTTATAAGTATGTTTGTACCGGTTTATAAGTATGTTTGTACCGGTTTATAAGTATGTTTGTACCGGTTTATAAGTATGTTTGTTCTATCTCTGGGATTGATTTTTAATATTAATGCCTATACGAGAAAACTGTCTAGATAAATTCAAAGGTATTATCAGGGATACATAGTCCAACTGTATTATAGAGTATATTACAAAACTACATACCATAAGAACATGAGAAGTAAGGACACTGCAAGAGGCGTATTGGCCCGAGCTAGGCAGGTCCTGAGTCTGTCCACAAACCAACTGCCTGTACCCATAAACACATCCAACCTTCGTTTAAAGCTAACTAAAGAACTAACTTCAACTACTGTACTTGACAGCTTGTTCCATAAATCTACTACCCTATTCCCGAACCAATATCTACCCACATCCGACCTGAATCTATCTAAATCCATTATTTTTGGTCCTACCCAGTGGCCTCATTCTAAGAACTTTATTGATGTTACCTCTATGTATGGTCTTCACCTATTCAAAAACTTCATTCACATCCCCTCTAGACCTTCTCCTCTTAAATGACTGCAAATTCAGCCTTTTTTACCTTTCTTCATAAGTGAGGTTTCTAATTCCAGGAATCATTTATGTTATTCGCATTTGTGCTCTCTCTCTCTCTCTCTCTCTCTCTCTCTCTCTCTCTCTCTCTCTCTGTCTCTCTCTCTCTCTCTCTCTCTCTCTCTCTCTCTCTCTCTCTAATAATCATTATTAGCTGCATAGTATGGAGCCCAAAACTAAACCGCATGATTCAAATGTGAGTCTCACCAATTCAAGATAATGTTGTAATAATACTCTAGGAGTCTCATTGCTAACAGTCCCATTAATGAACCCAAACATACTATTAGCCTTATTACACACTTTAATACATTGTTGCCGCAGCTTAAGATCCTCGCTCACTTCACCTGAAGTACGTGGAATTGTTGATCTGATTAACATGTAATGGCAGACCTGAAAATACACACACACACACACACACACACACACACACACACACACACACACACACACACACAGACACACACAGACACACACACACACACACACACACACACACACACACACACACACACACACACACACACACAAACACACACACACACACACACACACACACACACACACACACACACGTACAAATTCTCTCTACTTCTCTCTTTTCATTTCTCGCATATTTTATTTTTTGCATTATACACAATAACTACTCCTATATTTGTACTCTTTACTCGTATATTTCAATTAGGTAAATTAAAGCTTAAGTCCATGTAATTTGTTTAGTAAATCGTAATGAGATCTTTTTCCCCTCTGTGTCTGTTGGACCCGAGGAAAGTAAAACCATTCCTCATTATTGACAATAGTGTTTTAGGGTTAAGTAAGCAATGGTTTCATCAATATAGACTTTGGTAAAGAGAAATTGATATCAAATCTAAGGAGTTCATGATCAGGCAAATAAATGATCCTAGCCCTCTTAGCAAAATCTAATCTATTATTTACATTATATGGCGAGATTCTTTTTCCTTTACCGTAGCTGAGATGCCCCTACCCTCAAAAACTTTCATTGATTTAATAAAACTTTGTTGACAATAACGTTTTCCAAGATGCTGAGGGTGATTCTTATGGAAAGAAATTCGGTTTAGCCATGATAAATTCCCTCACTCCCATTCTCAGTAACTTATTCATGGAATACTGAGATCCAAACTTCAGTTAGTAACAGTCCAAAAATATGGTTAAGATACGTTAACGATGTGTGGTCCTTATGGCCATCTTACCAAGATCATGATGTTTTCTTTAATGAATTACGATTCATCCCACCATCAAGTTTAAGACTAAATGGAAACACAAAGGCAAATCACCCTTCCTTAATGTGGTGATAATTAGGTATTTTGATTAGTTATCCTTTAAGATCTACAGGAAGCCTACCAGTGCTGAGAGTTATATTCATTATTTTTCAGGATGTGGGAAAACAGGATCCCAGCTCCAGGTGTGGTGTGCAGGAACAGTTCCCCAGTGCTACGTCTGGTGTGTGAGGGACACAATACCTATGTGTGAGATGTGATGTGTGAAGGAACGCCATGCCCAAGCAGAGATACGGAACTCTTATCACAGTATCCTCATCCCGGTACAAGCTTGCGGTGTGTGGGACATAGTACTACCTGCCAGGTCTGGTATGTGAGGAACAGAGTACCTCAGTGCCAGTGCAATACTGGTGAGTGTGAGATGAAATGGCTTAGTGTCATATGTGGTGTGTGGTGAGACAGTACCCCAGTGTAAGTGTAGGTGTGGTGTTACACCGTCCTAGTGCCTTGTGGGTGTCTGGTAACACAGTACCCCAGTGTCGGTGTAGGTGTGGTGGTACAGCGCTGAAGTGCCAACACTACCTTCCTTCACCACCTACGTACACTACTCACCCTCATTGCCAACCTACCAGACCTTCCTTCACTACGGTGAGGTGTCTGGTGACATCAATACCCCAGTGTTAGTGTAGGTGTGGTATGGTGGTACAGGACCCTCGTGACAGGTGTGGTGTGTGGTGAGACACTACCACAGATTTAGTGTATGTGTGGTGCCACAGGACCCTTGTGCCAGGTGCAGTGCCTAGTGACACAGTACCACAGTGCTAAGTCTGTTGTGTAGTGAAACAATCGGCAAGCTTCTCTGCATGTCTGGTCTGCAGAGACACGTTGCCAGTCTTGATGTTTGAGGACATTATGCTTGGCTTATGGGAAATTCATTATCTTGTACCATCCATGATGAGTGCACAATACAGCAGCCCAGTGCCTGGTCTAGTGTGTGGTAGGCATACTGCCTCACCCTCAGGTCTGGTCTATAGTAATATAGTTGTCACCCTCTTGCTCACATAGGATCATCTCTGGTGGGTGTCTGCGACTTATGTAACTTTATGTTCACAACCTTTTGATCAAATATATACATTACGGCCTCAGTAGACTGTGCCATAGATTACTTGATTTGTAAAAACTCTCACTACAGAAATATCAATTGTTTTAGAACAAAGTATTGATCTACCGTGTTTACTCTATTAGTGATATGTTATCAAAATAGATTGCCTTTTGATTAATCATTTCACGTTTTATTTACCTGATCAGCAGTATATGTCATGTCACTTGCATCTACTTATAAAAGCAACAGCAGGTCACATGTTATTTACAATGAAAATCAACTATGCATAATGGTATGTACAGACGTGTAGTACAGTATATATAGAGCCTCAACATTAAGCCAGGAGAACTCAGGTTACTGTCTGCAAGCACATAAGGCGAAGTTCCTGAAGGAAACGTGATTTTTCATTAAAGTAAGCTCACTGTGGGTAAGTTGTCTGTTTATTGCCATTAGATTGTGTAGAAAACCTTAATACTTATGTGTGGTGGTAACGAGTGGCAACAGTTTGCAATGTTACACTTGTCGCTGCACCTAATACTAATATTGAACTTTGCATTGTTTTACTGTCATTGTTTCATGAAAGTGAAGCCGTGTACTGGTATCTATAAAGAAATGAGTCGTTTTTGCGACGACATAAAGTATTTTAGATATTGTTAATGTTCGGATGCACGTAAATTTGCTTGATAGTTCCATAATCCAATTAGTTGAGAAACCTGCTCGTGACGTTGATAATGTTGAAGATTGAGTAAGTTTGTTACAATTCAATAAATGTTATTTCTTTTATTAAAAGAAAGATTCTTGTCTAGATATCCATAGAAAAAACATATCAGTGATTGTATGGGTGAAGTGTACATACTAGGTGTAGGTGGAGGCCAGTATAGAGCGCACAGTGGGTAAAATACATCAACGTAGGAGAGTGACGGGGGAAGGCGAGCGGGCTCAGGCACCCCAAGGGTACGCTCCCTTCAGAGGTGGGTCTAGGATACATTAATTACAGTATACTAAGCGATACTGATAGTAACATAGATAACAACGTTTGTGTAACACATAGCAGGTATAACACGACATACAGTATACTGATAGTAACATAGGTAACAACGTTTGTGTAACACAAAGCAGGTATGACATGTCATACAGTATACTGATAGTAACATAGGTAACAACGTTTGTGTAATACGAAGGAGGTATGACATAAGTCATACAAAATATCATCTTAGCATTGACATATATACATGGGTAAGTGATGAAACATTTTAGACTTACAATTTACACATAAATATACATTTATACAGAGTATAAATGTGTATTTGAAATAGTGCACAATATGATGTACAGTCGTTAGCAATGATAGCAATATAATAGGTCAAAAGTAATGCGTATGTCAACTGAACTGGTAAGACTGTATGGGGGAGGAGTAATGGGACGTGCAACACAGTAGAGTGACGTGAACTGTTAACTGTTTTCAGGTGCAAATGGTGATTACCACTAATATCATAAGGGAAAGCAACAATGATTTTTATTCGATCAGAAGTAATCACAGAAGTGTGAAGGCAGCGATATCACTGGCCAGGGAAGGTTGGGTGAAAACGGGGTAAGGGGGGTTAGTGTGTCTGGGAGGGGCAGCAGAGGGAGAGGGTGAGTGTCTACAGGTCACAAGACATGACAATTTTCCCGTAAATGTTGCTTGTTCATGTTTGACACAGTTGCTGTGTTTGTATTTAATATATGTTACACAGAATCTTGCATGGACCTCCACAACGTACACTTGCTAATAAAGTGTCATGTAACATAATTATTAAGTGAAGAATGACAGCTGGTCTTACCAACACCACGAAATATTACGTTACTTAACATTCGTTATCACTTATACAAAACATACTACCGGACCGCCTACAGATCAAGATGTCGACCTGAACTCTCTCTCTCTCTCTCTCTCTCTCTCTCTCTCTCTCTCTCTCTCTCTCTCTCTCTCTCTCTCTCAGTCTGATACTTGTATTGCCCCTCAATGGACCTCTCATCGTCACACAAGAGTGTCCATCTTCAGTGAACATGACTGTGAGAGAGATATACACATCAGATACTTTTACCAGTGAACCGGTGAACCAGTAACTTAGTGACGGTCTATCGAGAGGCCTATGTAGGAGCTGCGGTCGCCTCAGTGTAAACATGACTAACAAAGAATTCTGTCGAGTTGTTGACAAGTTCATCTGCATTGTTCTTAGTGTCGGTAGCGATGCAATTGCTTCAAGAAAGTTTGTCTTTTGTAATAGATTTCTCCCATCGAAGGCGATGACATTACCAGGAAAAAAGAAAATGGTTTTATCTAAGATAATCCTGAGGATCGCTTAGATGTGTAATTCAGACAGTTAAGTAATCTCTGGTTTAGTCTTCTTGAGTCATCAATTTAGGATAACTTGGTGTGGTTCCAGTGACACAAAGATTGTCCTCTGCAAGTGGTGTCTGGCATCTCCTCTTATCTGAGTACTTCACATTTCTTATCTCATATCTTTCTCTTTACGTTGTACGTTGTATTATCACTTACACTTCCATTCCCATAGCAGAAGTAGAAGCTGGCATTGGATGTAAGCGACCCAATGAAAATAATGCAAAAGCATATGAACTTCCATATGATACTGTTTTATACAGACTAATGTGTGTCATTTGCAAGTGGTGTCTGGCATGTTATCTTGCCTGTGTTACCAAGCTTTACTGATATTATATTTTTTCTTTGTATATTATCATCATAAAAATCACACACACTAAAACGTTAATTTCTCAAGCAGGAACATCAGTTAACTTGGGATATGAAATATGTTTTGGGATACTTTTAACAAAACACATGAATTTGCATATACAGTTATTGTGTAAAGTACAATGTGTTGTAAAGTACATTTTATCACCCATTCCCATCTTAATCAGGTGGACCAGATACATAAAGCCTCCATAACATCACACAAACTACATAACCCGTGTCCAGCGGTCAGACTGACACACGGACTTCCACACTTCGGAAAGTGATTCTTACGTTTTCACTACAGTAAGTTGATTCGTCTTGTGAGATCAACGTCGGCAGTCGCACCAGATCCATAGTTACCATGTGTCCACTGTATCCAACCCCAGTCACTGCTCTGACATCTTCATCTGATATATACTTCCCTGTAAGGAAAATTGTCTCTCATCAGTTCATCTCTTCCAAAGTCCTCTCTCCTTGTACCCTCTGCTCTCCTGCTCTGTATCTTCTCGACACACCTATTATCTGCCGTCCGCTCTACATAACCATACCATTCTGTACTTTTCTCATACATGCGCTTTTTTATTGAATTCTTCACACAATATAACCTTCTCCCATCTTCATACTTTACTGTAAACAGCCTCCTAATTCTAACACTACAATGTAAAAAATTCATCTGTACTGATCATATATATATATATATATATATATATATATATATATATATATATATATATATATATATATATATATATATATATATATATATATATCCAGGCCCCACAGAACTTTCCATGGTTTACCCCAGACGCTTCACATGCCCTGATTCAATCCATTGACTAGAGACTGAGTGTGAACGAATGGGGCCTTTGTTGTCTTTTCCTAGCGCTACCTCGCACACATGAGTGGGGAGGGGGATGTTATTCCATGTGTGGCGAGGTGGCGATGGGAATGAATAAAGGCAGACAGTGTGAATTGTGTACATGTGTATATATGTATGTGTCTGTGTGTGTATTTATATGTGTACATTGAGATGTATGGGTATGTATGTTTGCGTGTGTGGACGTGTATGTATATACATGTGTATGGGGGTGGGTTGGGCCATTTCTTCCGTCTGTTTCCTTGCGCTACCTCGCAAACGCGGGAGACAGCGACAAAGCAAAATAATAAATATATATATATATATATATATATATATATATATATATATATATATATATATATATATATATATATATATATCCCTGGGGATAGGGGATTAAGAATACTTCCCACGTATTCCCTGCGTGTCGTAGAAGGCGACTAAAAGGGGAGGGAGCGGGAGGCTGGAAATCCTCCCCTCATTTTTTTTTTTATTTTCCAAAAGAAGGAACAGAGAAGGGGGCCAGGTGAGGATGTTCCCTCGGAGGCCCAGTCCTCTGTTCTTAACGCTACCTCGCGAACGCGGGAAATGGCGAATAGTAAGAAAAAAAAAAAAATATATATATATATATATATATATATATATATATATATATATATATATATATCAATTTATCTATTCATTTTATATATTATGCTTTGTCGCTGTCTTCCGCGTTTGCGAGGTAGCGCAAGGAAACAGACGGAAGAAATGGCCCAACCCACCCACATACACATGTATATTCATACACGTCCACACACGCACATATACATACCTATATGTGCCATATATATCAAGTGTGAGGCTTGAATCAGGGAGGAAGCATATATAGCCAGAGGGTTCAGTAGCCAGGATCAGTGAGGATGGAGGGAACTTTGTCATTCTGGATCAGTTACAAGAGATGAAGAGTAATACGAGTCTTAGGTCAGGTCATGCAGGGGATATTGTGTAAATATGAATGAACTACACGTCAGACAGAAGCCACTTGTAGGAAATATCTTGACATGACACCACTAACACCTGTGGGGAGTGAGACATGACACCACTAACACCTGTGGGGAGTGAGACATGACACCACTAACACCTGTGGGGATTGAGACATGACACCACTAACACCTGTGGGGAGTGAGACATGACACCACTAACACCTGTGGGAAGTGAGACATGACACCACTAACACCTGTGGGGATTGAGACATGACACCACTAACACCTGTGGGGATTGAGACATGACACCACTAACACCTGTGGGGAGTGAGACATGACACCACTAACACCTGTGGGGAGTGAGACATGACACCACTAACACCTGTGGGGAGTGAGACATGACACCACTAACACCTGTGGGGAGTGAGACATGACACCACTAACACCTGTGGGGAGTGAGACATGACACCACTAACACCTGTGGGGATTGAGACATGACACCACTAACACCTGTGGGGAGTGAGACATGACACCACTAACACCTGTGGGGAATGAGACATGACACCACTAACACCTGTGGGGAGTGAGACATGACACCACTAACACCTGTGGGAGTGAGACATGACACCACTAACACCTGTGGGGAGTGAGACATGACACCACTAACACCTGTGGGGAGTGAGACATGACACCACTAACACCTGTGGGGAGTGAGACATGACACCACTAACACCTGTGGGGAGTGAGACATGACACCACTAACACCTGTGGTGTCATTGGTCATTTATCATGGGAGACCAGTGGGTCACGTGATTCACATTGGTGACGTATACAGGCCGATCTTTGTGTGCCGATAATGTGATCAACGGATGACGTCATGTGCTTATTACCCACACACACACACACACACACACACACACACACACACACATCATGGATCTAATCACGTGACCAAACACCTCACGTGTCACGTTAATACACATCACCTGTGTAATGCAATGTATGACAATTATGTATGGTTGGTCGCTGACTGGCCATCATTACAATATGATTGTTAGGCAAAATCATATACTCTATTACGCTCAGGTAATATAATACTATATTTACAATATATTGTGTCATATGTTCAGGAAAACCAAAGTAAGACCTGCTTCACATCTTTATTAATATATAAACAACGAGTATATCCTGGCGCTGTGCTAACACAGTCCAGCCTCAGACATGGCTGACGTCACCATGTGACGTGTACTCCAGGACGGCGTCGGTCGGTCGCTGTGGTGCCACGTCTCCACACCACCGGCGATGACAGCAGCAGCAGCAGCAGCACGGGTCCGTCCGGGGTCGTTGCAGGTGTGGCACATGTGGCAACATACAGTAGCCACACATCATTAACCCATCTATAGTCATGGTGGACGAGTGTGAAGGTTTAATCATCGTGACCTGGCACCCACCCCCACCGTCCCAACTTCCACCACCACGACAGTCTCCCCTGAACCTCAACTCATCAATCCCCCCCTCCCCCTTCCCCCTCCCTCCGTCCAACGACTAACCCTCCCAGAGGAGCCCCAGCACCTGATCCTGCCCACACACCAGACAACCCACCAACGGTCAACCTCGACCTTCAAATTGTCGACAATGACCCTCTCCCCTCCCCTCTCCCCTCTCCTGACCCCTCACCAGATAGATCCCGACCCAAGACTAGAAACATGATACAAGTGAAACACTCAAACGGTGCGTCAACGGCCTTCATCGACAACTGACACAGAAGGACAATAAACTTCCATAAGTCGTAAAATGCTAAAAATCTTACAGTTTAACGTGGACAGCTATCACAATGGCCGTCATCTGATTGCCACTCTCCTCGAAGAGAAAAAACCTGATGTTGTGATACTTAACATCACATGTATCACCAACGGATATAAAATTAGACATTACGGGTATACATCACGACAGTCTCCAGACAGTAGACACGAGGGAGTCGCCATTCTCATACGCAACACCATCGAACACGAATACCTCGCCACCTCATGGCAATACGAACACTTTCTAGCAGTTAAGATAAACACAATACATGGCTTCATTATCTTCTGCACCGTACACCCAGGCGACCTCAAGCCGCACACCCAGGCCACACACCCAGGCCGCAAACCCAGGCGACCCCAGGCCGCACACCCAGGCCGCAAACCCAGGCGACCCCAGGCCGCACACCCAGGCCGCACACACAGGCGATCCCAGGCCACACACCTAGGCGACCCCAGTCCGCACACACAGGCAATCCCAGGCCACACACCCAGGCGACCCCAGGCGGCACACACAGGCGATCCCAGGCCACACACCCAGGCGACCCCAGGCGGCACACCCAGGCCGCACACCCAGGCCACAGACCCAGGCGACCCCAGGCCGCACACCCAGGCGACACCTGGCTGCACACCCAGGCCGCACACCCAGGCCGCACACCCAGGCGACCCCAGGCCGCACACACAGGCCGCACACCCAGGCATCACACAGAGGTGACCCCAGGCCGCACACCCAGGCGAACCCAGGCCACACACCCAGGCCGCACACCCAGGCGACCCCAGGCCGCACACCCAGGCGACCCCAGGCCGCACACCCAAACCGCATACACAGGCGAAACCAGGCCGCACACCCACACTGCACATCCAGGCGACCCCAGGCCGCACACCCACGCCGCACACCCAGGCCGCACACCCAGGCGAACCTAGGCCACACACCCAGGCCGCACACCCAGGCGACCCCAGGCCGCACACCCAAACCGCATACACAAGCGACCCCAGGCCACACACCCACACTGCACATCCAGGCGACCCCAGGCCGCACACCCAGGCCGCACACACAGGCGACCCCAGGCCGCACACCCAGGCCGCACACCCAGGCTGCACATCCAGGCGACCCCAGGCCGCACACCCAGGCCGCACACCCAGGCCGCACACACAGGCGATCCCAGGCCGCACACCCAGGCCGCACACCCAGGCTGCACACCCAGGCGGCACACCCGGGCTGCACACACAGGCCGCACACACAGGCAAGCTCAGGCCGCACACCCAGGCCGCACACACAGGCGACCCCAGGACGCACACCCAGACTGCATACACAGGCGACCCCAGGCCGCACCCCCCAGGCGACCCCAGGCCGCACACCCAGGCAGCACACACAGGCGACCCCAGGCCGCACACCCAGACTGCACACAAAGGCGACCCCAGACCGCACACCCAGACTGCAAACACAGGCGACCCCAGGCCGTACAGCCAGGCGACCCCAGGCCGCACACACAGGCGACCCCAGGCCGCACACCCAGACTGCATACACAGGCGACCCCAGGCCGCACACCCAGGCAGCACACACAGGCGACCCCAGGCCGCACACCCAGGCGACCCCAGGCCGCACACCCAGGCGACCCCAGGCCGCACACCGAGGCCGCACACCCAGGCCACATACACAGGCGACCCCAGGCCGCATACACAGGTCGCACATCCAGGCAACCCCAGGCCGCACAATCAGGCCGCGCACACAGGCCGCACACCCAGGCTGCACACCCAGGCGACCCCAGGCCGCACACTCAAGCCGCACACACAGGCGACCCCAGGCCGCACACCCAGGCTGCACACCCAGGCTGCACACACAGGCGATCCCAGGCCGCATACACAGGCGACCCCAGGCCGCAGACCCAGACTACACACACAGGAGACCCCAGGCCGCACACCCAGGCGACACCAGGCCTCACACCCAGGCCGCGCACACAGGCGACTCCAGGCCGCACACCCAGGCTGCACACCCAGGCGACCCCAGGCCTCACAGGTGCAGATACATGCTATAAGCAGACTCGTTTGAGGTATTTTAGGCCAAGATGCAGAAAAACATTACAGATCAGATTTTGAGGTGCCAAACCTGTAACACACACAAGGGAAGTCCCACTACCCCGCAGACTGTGTTGAAATATCCTTTACCCTCATCCCATGGGAAAGAGTTCATATGACATATTAGGAGGTTTTCCTAGGTCCATGGCAGGCTACAGATACATTTTAGTAATTACTGGTGCCTTCAGATATTGTAAATTAGTTCCAGTTCAAAATAAAGACGTAGCCACGGTCGCTATGACGTTCAAAAAACATATCTTAGACAGACATAATGCGCCGAAGATTTTAGTTACAGATAATGGTGGGGAATTTAATAACTTATTATCAGAAGAACTCTGTAAATTGTATAACATGAGTAAATGTAATATAATGGCACATCACCCAGCCTCGAATGGCCTGGCAGAAAGGTTGAACCGTAAGATCCTCCAGTGTCTTCCCACCAACATTAATTTTGATCATGATGAATGGGATGAGTACCTGTCTGATGTCCAATGTTCATTAAACTCTGGATATCATAAGTCAATTGGAGACACACCCTTCCGCGCCTTACACGGTTTTGATAAAGTGTTGCCGTATGACATAATGGCGTCCCCTCCTTCATGTCCAGCGGTTCAGAAATCAATTGTAACGGAAAAATATCGCACGACTCAATTGATTCATCAAAGGATCAAGGAAAATCTAGGTGAAGCCACTACAACCTTCACGAACCAGGCTAATAAATCCGCGAAACCATCAAAGGTACGTGGCTCCCGGACTCTTGGTAATGGTGCAGGAATTTAACTATAGAAGTGAGATTCCTAAACTTGACCCAAAATGTTCTGGTCCCTATAGAGTCTTACCTCATTTAAAGGGACATAAGTTTAGGGTTCGGCATCTAAATACAAGTGACATTCGTGAAGAACATGAGGACCACTTGAAAGTTGTACAGTATTGTGAACATGATCATCCCGTTACCACAACAGACAGTACTTCTCAAACCCCAAACAATGTCACCCAACCACCTTCTACCACTGTTCAGTCTGTCCCCACACCACCACCCTCACATCACCACCACCCTCACATCACCACCACCCTCACATCACCACCACCCTCACATCACCACCACCCTCACATCACCACCACCCTCACATCACCACCACCCTCACATCACCACCACCCTCACATCACCACCACCCTCACATCACCAACACCCTCACATCAACACCACCCTCACATCACCACCACCCTCACATCACCACCACCCTCACATCACCACCACCCTCACATCAACACCACCCTCACATCACCACCACCCTCACATCACCACCACCCTCACATCACCACCACCCTCACGTCACCACCACCCTCACGTCACCACCACCCTCACATCACCACCACCCTCACATCACCACCACCCTCACATCACCACCACCCTCACATCACCACCACCCTCACATCACCACCACCCTCACATCACCACCACCCTCACATCACCACCACCCTCACATCACCACCACCCTCACATCACCACCACCCTCACGTCACCACCACCCTCACATCACCACCACCCTCACATCACCACCACCCTCATATCACCACCACCCTCACATCAACACCACTCTCACATCACCACTACCCTCACATCACCACCACCCTCACATCAACACCACCCTCACATCACCACTACCCTCACATCACCACCACCCTCACATCACCACCACCCTCACATCACCACCACCCTCACATCACCATCACCCTCACATCACCACCACACACACATCATTAAGACTCGCCTTTAAGAAGTTGTTTAGTTGATCATTTTCCAGGTTCTTCCTTCTCATGTCCTTATGGTGTCTTCCTGTATATGACACCATGGCAGTACCAGGCGCCCTTCTCACGACTCCCCGCGGGGTCCGCCTCGTGAGGGACACGGTTAAGTTGGGCCTGGAGGGTCTACCCTACACTTACGATCTGGAGGCCGTACCTCGCTTACGGTCTAACTTATTCAAGTTTTACACCAGTGTAACGATCAGAAACTCTAGTGTTGCTCCTCCTCCAACTTTGTTACAACAGTCGACCTGGAAACTGAATAGTACCTGTGTGATTCTGTATGACATAATACAAGACATTGAATCTCCAGTAAATACTAATGCCAAGATCAACACGAAAAAGCAGAGGAGAAGCAAAAGAGCTCTGCTTAATTGTGTAGGTTCCCTCCAATCATATTTATTTTGTACTGCTACTCAGGAAGAACTTAATTCAGTTAGGAATCAGAGTAAATCCTTACAATTTTAACAACTTCTTAACAACAGGTATATTAAGGCTAAAGCTAAGATCTTAAAACAACATTCTAAATATTTGAATGACATAATGTTAACTGTTAATAACTTGACACAACAGGTAGAACTACTGTCAAAGATTGTTAATACCATATATGCCATGGTGACTATTTCCACATATGTTGATAGTTTACATACCCAAATCACATATTATGCACATTATTTCACTGGTTTATTGGAAGATGTTAATACTGTGGTAAACCAAGTTGTCAGGCCATCATTTTCCCCTTATGTGGAACTCAGACGTATTATTCAGCAAGCGATGATGATGATGATGATGATGATGATGATGATGATGATGATGACACAGTTGGACTGCAGCCCAGCCACCCAGCTGGCCCAGTACAGCAGGTGGCCAGGTATTACTTCTTACTAACGTTTGATGTGATTCTCAAAGCGGTCATTATCCATATACCATTCACTGACTCCATTACTTGTAAACGTAATACCATTCCTTTTTATTATACAATAGAGTTGCAAAAAATTCTCATTCAAACTGATGACAACATGAACTTAAAATTCTCATTCATACTGATGACAACATGAACTTAAAATTCTCATTCATACTGATGACAACATAACTTTCTCTTATATAATGTTAACTCCTCGTTGACTGCACATCCCTCCTTGCATGATCTAGCTTTGTGCCATAAACCATTGCTTGACAACTTGATTTGCCCCACAATACTATGGTTGTTCCTACTTTACAAACAAATTCATGTGTGTTCAACCTACTTCTTGTATCTGAACAAAGTGTTCTTAATTGTTGTTCTTTCAAGGAAATTGTTGTCAATGAACCTTGGATTAAGAATATGGACCATTATCATGTACTGTTTATCCCAGACCCACAAAATGATCTTGTTCATTGCCTATATAACCATCCCAAATCTTACTTGTTTCTGGGATACATTCAGTTAGGAACACAATGTACTCTTATCAGTTCCAATTTTACATTGTTTGGAACTCATGATCATTACTTGGGACAAATGAATAGAACAATCCCGAGTACAGAACGAATCCCTCATAACATTAACCTCTCACTCAATGATGAAGTAAAGGTGCCACATCTTCCATCTAAGGTTGAGGACGATTTAGATTCTCCAATAAATGTTTTGCCTTTTGTTCCTTTGAAGTCCACCTTCATATTTCTGGAATTTCCATGATTTCATTGTCTATTGTATTCATCATCATCATCATCATATTGTTATTCATAGTATTTATCTTATATTGTCCTCTACAACAATATAGATTTCCTACATCCTCGTTGTATATTTAGGAAGTAGTTACAACAGCAGCATTTCCTTATTTATGGAGAACTTTGACTTCACAATAATATGTATTCAATAAGTTGTTTGGATCTTTATCATTTTATTTGTATACTGATATTCTACTGTATGTCATTCATAATATTTATATTACTTTCCTTACATATGTGAATTTATGAGTACTCTAATAATTGTTTAGTGTGTTACCTGTGTTCTCAAGCATACTTACATGATGTAATTATCTATCGTAATTATCTATTATTGACTTATTTTTTCATTGTTGTATTCAATACTACTTCATGTATAGCCATAACTTATGATGGCTAACAGGCGCTTGAATATGTTGGTGGCCGAGCAACATGTAAGACACACACACACACACACACACACACACACACACACACACACACACACATATGCCAAATTTCTATTTATCATCATTTTACTGTGAGTTACATATACTTAGTTGCATCACAGATAATGTTCCCACGGGCCATCTGTTCTTACGAGCCTCTGTTAATCATGATGTTTGAACACGTAAGATCTGACCTGTTGTTTGAACATGTAAGATCTGATCTTTTGTTTGAACACGTAAGAGCTGATCTGTTGTTTGAACACGTAAGAGCTGGTCTGTTGTTTGAACACATAAGAGCTGATCTGTTGTTTGAATGCGTAAGATCTGATCTGTTGTTTGAACACGTAAGATCTGATCTGTTGTTTGAACACGTAAGATCTGATCTGTTGTTTGAACACGTAAGATCTGATCTGTTGTTTGAACACATAAGATCTGATCTGTTGTTTGAACACGTAAGATCTGATCTGTTGTTTGAACACATAAGATCTGATCTGTTGTTTGAACACGTAAGATCTGATCTGTTGTTTGAACATCCTGTTGATGGGTGTTGACGACTCCCACATAACCCCTGCCAGTGTGATCTGAGGGCACACACTGGCCAGCCTCGTTCACTAGAGTGTGTCATAATGTGTCATAAGACTATAGCCCAGAGTACTACAGATGGACGTACATATTGTTGTACTACATCCACAAAGGCCGCCTGATCTTCATTGAGTACCACAGACGAAGAAGACTTGATTTCCTTCCTCTCAACTCAACCTTACAAATGGTGGCTGCGAAGTAAGAACCTACGTAACCACAGACGACCGTCACATCTGCTTCATATTTCTACGTCTGGCGTTGGCAGCAGTCATACAAGCCTACCTGACACAATCTTGGCGCTCGCTCTAGTGGACGTTAAGGGCGGAACCAACGGCCGGCTGCGTTCTCCATCACCCGTACCTCAATGCAGTGAAGATACGTCTTTATTGCATTGCTGACACTGTGTCGCTTGCAAGGGCATCAAAACAGCGCCACCGCCGGGGAGTGTTGTCATCACATCCAGACGTCTCAAGCAAGGTCAGCCATCCTGCCAACACCAACGTGGAGGTCATCTTGTCAACCGCTCCAGAGACGCGTCATCATCAGCCGTGGTGACATCCCAGACGTCAGCATCGCGTGGTCCAGCCCTTGTCGCTCACTCAACTTTCCTGCTAGCGAGTCGCTACTCTGCACACATCTTCACCTCGCTACACCCAGCGAGTCGCTACTCTGCACACATCTTCACCTCGCTACACCCAGCCAGCCGCTACTCTGCACACGTCTCCACCTCGCTACACCCAGCGAGCCGCTACTCTGCACACGTCTCCACTTCGCTACACCCAAGACGTCTTCGTGAGCGAATCTTCCATTCAGATAAGAACTGTGTCAAAATGGTTCACTCTGTGAGGTATACTCCATTTGTGTGTTACTAGTTCCTAGTCTATAAATATAGACATATATGTACTTTTGGGTAATATGATTATTCATCTTTGTAGTTTAGCAAATTAATCTAAGTTTTCAATTATTCTTGCATATATTCTTTCTTATGTCTTCATACATTGGTACTATTGTTTTTAGCGATGATTACTTTCACATACAGAATCTTGTATTGATATGTTATATTGTTATGCCAGCCTTTTTATTGCCTTCATTTCATTATAATATTTTCAAATGATATTCACGTTATGTATTTTGGATTAGGACAATAGTGTTAATTGTATTTTGATTTTTCCAAGGGGATTATTACTTAAACACTTTAAGTCAGGTTGTATTACATGTCCGAAGATATTCCACGCGGTAATCGTAAAGGTTCATATGTACTCAGGAAATTACCTAGAATCCCTTATTATAAACGGAACCAGCCTTCTAAAATGGCGACGTCGCACAAAGTTGTTTTGACAGATTCTGGTAACACAGATGACCCACAGAAACCTTCTCACACGTTACCACACCCACCTCCCCCTCCACATCACAAAAACTCGGGACAATCAAATCCTTCACAAAAAACTGTCTTCACACTAAAACAAGCTAGGGAACCACACGAGCTATTTGATGGTAAACTGTCAAATTCTGATCGGTGGATCAGAAATGCAGAGGACATTGTTGAACATAATGGTGATTCAGGAGACAGAGCGCTTATATCGCCTGCTAAAAATCTCATTGATTTCCACCAGCCTAACAATTACGCTAGGGTTGTCTATGACTCAGATGACATTGGAAACTGTACATCTTGGGAGGAATTGAAAACGTTGTTTACATTAGGTTGTGAGGAATCATTCTCAGATAGTTCACTTCACATCCTTTAACGTGCTCTTAACACAACATACTTGGATGATACGTCAGTCCCTGATCACTGGAGTACCTTACATGGAAGAATGAGATTAGTTTGGGAGGCTTATGAATTCTCATCATGCATATCGGCCATGATGAATCCTGAAACTCATGTGCAAACATTCATGCGATTATTACACATAACCTTCATTCTCAAGGACCTGACTTTCAGACGTAAGACGACCGTTACTTAATGAGAACATCGACCCATCATTGTGGGTCACTAACGAAAGTATTGAATTACACTCAAAAGAAAGGTGGATATTATAACACCAAGACACTGGGGAGGGTGTCGGCTTCCCAAAGTGTGAGGAAACATTCTAGTGGTCAACACAATCATTCTTCTCACGGTCAAATACAGCGATTCAGTGATGACAAACACTCACATAAAGTGACGTGCTTCCGGTGTGGCCAACCAGGACATAAAGCGAATGTGTGTCCTTACACATGGGACTCATTCTCACGTGAGCCTCGACCAGAACAAACGCAGTCAACAACCCATGTCATCACAACCTCGGTCGTCACATTCTGCTGACCGAGTCATAATTTCTTGCAGTCAGACGCCAGGCTGACCTTCACCCGCTCGCGCCCAACAATACCACATATTTGTTCATATAAGAACGCTAGACACACTTCAGCCGAGCCTCAGCTAGACACACTTCAGCCCAGTCTCAGCTAGACACACTTCAGCCCAGCCTCAGCTAGACACACTTCAGCCCAGCCTCAGCTAGACACACTTCAGCCGAGACTTAGCTAGACACACTTCAGCGGAATGCCGAGCATTAGCTAGACAGACGTCACCTAACACAGGTTCATCATGTCATTATCAACAATGACAATCTCTCGCTCATAACAAGACTCCATCACATACGGAACTCTTAAGACATTTTCGTTCTTCGCCATTTTCTCACATTACAAGTTTCGATTTAGTGGGTTCTTTCCAGGATAAGACAATCACAATCTTTCCAGGATAAGCCAATCACAATCTTTCCAGGATAAGACAATCACAATCTTTCCAGGATAAGCCAATCACAATCTTTCCAGGATAAGCCAATCACAATCTTTCCAGGATAAGCCAATCACAATCTTTCCAGGATAAGCCAATCACAATCTTTCTAGACAGCAGCACGGAAGCAGATGTCATTCATTGTGATCTTATTCAACCATTAATGGGGCGCACTCAACTTGTTCAATGCTCGGACTTTTATTCATCGCTTCAAAGTTTCTCAAATGAAAATCTCGACGTAAGGGGCACTATTAAAATGAACATTCGCATAGGCGACTCGGTCATTACCGTAACCCCTTACATTGTTCGTGGTGTAACTTTTCCTGCTAACTTGTTACTAGGACGCCACTCTATGTGTGGCACAACATAAGATCTGTCCTATTTATCATGTGGTTTGTGTTGATAATACGTTCCTGCCATTGTCAGAGAAGAGTTCTCACTCAGTCAGAGTCATTAATACATCTGCTCCCACGTCCTGCTTCACGGTACACAATACGCATCCTTTCTACTTGTCCACGTGATCATAGCCCTGGTAAACTGAAAACCAACATGACTCTGCATAGTGACACATTAACGAAGGTTCCTCTCTCACTTTCTCGAACATGAATGAATGATCATGGACTCAGACATAGTGAGAGTGATCTCGCACTAAGAGTAGTTGCTGAACCTTCATCACTAACTGTCACACGACTATCGATGGATGTCTCTATTCATGAGACCCCAGATGGAGAGGTCACCATATACATTGCCAATACGGGACCCACAACTGTCCGTCTCCGTAGAGGGGCCAAGCTTGTGGAATTCTCCGTTTTGAAGTCCGGAATTCAAGACGAGGAGTTACATGAGTTTAATATCCGTCTCGTCTCACATTCCATTAACCCACCACCACCTACTCCTCCTACCCCTGACTCAGCAGTGCACGGCTTGAGTCAGCTCCCCACCATCACCCCTGACATGATATCCAAGGTAGGATTAACCAAGCATGTTGACCAGTTAACAGACTTACTTAACCAGTATAGGTCTACTATTGCCTTATCAGGAGAACCACTCGGTAGAACTCATTTGGATGTTCACACTATTAACTTAGAGAAAAACACACAAGTCCCATTGACGTCCCAGCCTATCGATTGCCACACGCGCACAGAGACATAGCAAACAAACTTGTTCAGGACATGTTGAAAGATAAGGTTATAGAGGAATCACGATCACCATGGAATTTACCACTTCTGATCGTTCCGAAAAAGGACGGAACTTTTAGACCAGTCATAGATTTTAGAAAACTCAACAACAAGGTCACTTTGAAAGATCGTTTCCCATTACCAGTGGTATCAGAGCTTCTTCATAGCCTCGGTAACAATAAGGTATTTTCAACTTTGGATTTACTAAGCGGATTTTGGCAGATTCCCTTGTCAGAGGAAAGCCGCCCCCTGACTGTGTTCAGTACGCCAGATGGTCATTGGCAGTTCATATGCATCATGGCCTTCGGTCTTCATTCCTCACCGGTGATCACCTTCTCAAGGTTAATGACTAACATTTGTCGTCACATGTTGGGCCAAGATGTATTGGTTTATCTTGATGATATAATTGTCATGTCTCCAGATATTGCTTCTCATTTCAAAAGTCTTGAGAGAGTATTTCTACGACTTAAGGATGCAAACCTAAAGGCAGTTCATATTGACATCATGTAATCTTAGTCATCAGCCAATGCGTCTCTGCTAGTGTTCGAACTGGGAATAGTGACCATACCATAGTAACTCTAGAACATACCATGGGACTAATCGCCCATGCTAGGGTTTCCTCGAGCCATATGAGTTACCGTAACCTAGAATGTTGACAGGTAATTTGCATATTATAAGAGAGTTGGGGGGGGGGGGGGGGGGGGGGGAGTGACCGGTGTTCGGGTAGTAGTGATGTAGCCGGGGGTGGAGGGTTCAGAAGGTTCCAAGGGAAGTAGGTACAAAACACCAGTACTGTCAAGGCTGGTGTGTTTGTGTAAGTGTGTATGTGTGCGTGTGCATCTGTGCTTTGTGAGTGTGTGTAAGAATAAAGACATGGTGGTCATATATGTATAGTTAAGAGACGAGGTATCATAAGTGTAAAACTCTTGCCATAACACACAAATACTAATTGTACATGGTGATCTCACATTTACACATATACAAGGGCTGCGTTACTCCAGCCACAGTGGTAAGCAGTACAAAATTTCTTTATGATATATTACTTTATCTGTTTACGCCCCTTCAGCTACATTCATAATCAAACAAACCAATAATTATTGTTATCATCATTATCATTATTACTATCATTATTTGCCACCATCATTATCATCGGTATTGTTGTTACAGCTTTAATTCTTTGTTTTCTTAATGGTGTTTCGCCGTTTCCTGCCTCAGCGAGGTAGCTCCTAGAACTGGTGAAATCATGACCTCATTCGTTAGTTTCACACTCTTTAATTGTCACGTTTATTGCCCCTAAACCAGAGCCCCCGTCCATATCCAAGCCCTACAGACCAATTCCATGGTTTTCTCCAGACTGTTCCCTATGCCTAGGCTTACCCTAATCACAGCACGTCGCCCCCAGTATAGGATCTCACCTCGGTATGCTTCATTTCACGCCTGCCTGTCACCCTCCTGCATGTTCGGCTCTCATTAACACAGAACCTGTTCCCCGCCCCCGTCCTTCCATCTCCTCATTCTCTCCCTCCCCACCAGTTCCTTCCACTTCTGAGACAAATATGAGGTTTTTTTCGCTTCATACATTATTAGTTCCATGATTATCATTATAATATCAATAATACTAATATTACTACTACTAATAATAATGACAATAATAGTAATGATAATATTGATAATAACGATGATAGTAATAACTATGATAGTGATGGTCATAATAATAGTAATGATAATAATGATAATGATAATAATGATAATGATGATGATGATGATAATGATATTAATGATAATAGTGATAACTGTAATAATAATAATAATGATAATGATAATGATGATGATAATAATGATAATGATAGTACGATAGTACGATAGACGATCCTCACTTGGCCCCCTTCTCTCTAACTTCTTTTGGAAAAGTAAAAACAGGAGGGGAGGATTTCCAACTCTCACCCCTTTTAGTAGCCTTCTACCACACATATTCGCCTTATCCCACATTAGCAAGGTAGCGTTAAGAACAGAGGAGTGAGCCTTAGAGGGTATAGGATATCCTCACTTGGCTCAACTCTCCGTTCCTTCTTTGGGAAAATTATAAACGGGAGGGGAGGAAGACATTTGCATCATGTGAAGACATTAACATTATGTGAAGATGTGGAAATCATGTGAAGACATAATTAACAAGCTTCTCGATTTTTTTTTGTATCTACCAGTGCCTTCACCCTATGCCTTCCCAGAGTCCGGAGCAAACGAAGCCAATTACCCAAAGTCACGTCACTATGGCAGTGGAGGAGGAGGTCACGTTTTTTTGCTGTTCTCGACTCCCTCTTCCAGGTTGGTTGATGAAGCAGATGGGCATGTAGAAAATCGCACGGCCTTCTGTCCTCTTGACTTTCTGATTAATGTGGTGAAAGGTCAAGATGCATTGAGCCCTATTGATATGTCCACGCCTATATATATATATATATATATATATATATATATATATATATATATATCCCATTTTAGAAAGTGGGCTATGGATAGAGTTGTGCGCAGGAGGATGGACGTGCTGGAAATGAGATGTTTGAGGAAAATGTGTGGTGTGAGGTGGTTTGATCGAGTAAGTAACGTAAGGGTAAGAGAGATGTGTGGAAATAAAAAGAGCGTGGTTGAGAGAGCAGAAGAGGGTGTTTTGAAATGGTTTGGGCACATGGAGAGAATGAGTGAGGAAAGATTGACGAAGAGGATATATGTGTCGGAGGTGGAGGGAACGAGGAGAAGAGGGAGACCAAATTGGAGGTGGAAAGATGGAGTGAAAAAGATTTTGTGTGATCGGGGCCTGAACATGCAGGAGGGTGAAAGGAGGGCAAGGAATAGAGTGAATTGGAGCGATGTGGTATACAGGGGTTGACGTGCTGTCAGTGGATTGAATCAAGGCATGTGAAGCGTCTGGGGTAAACCATGGAAAGCTGTGTAGGTATGTATGTTTGCGTGTGTGGACGTGTGTATGTACATGTGTATGGGGGGGGGGGGGGTTGGGCCATTTCTTTTGTCTGTTTCCTTGCGCTACCTCGCAAACGCGGGAGACAGCGACAAAGTATAAAAAAAAAAAAAAAAAAAAATATATATATATATATATATATATATATATATATATATATATATATATATATATATATATATATATATATATATATATATATATATATATATGTATATATATATATCCCTGGGGATAGGGGACAAAGAATACTTCCCACGTATTCCCTGCGTGTCGTAGGCGACTAAAAGGGGAGGGAGCGGGTGGCTGGAGATCCTCCCCTCTCATTTTTTTTTTTTTTTTAGTTTTCCAAAAGAAGGAACAGAGAAGGGGGCCAGGTGAGGATATTCCTTCAAAGGCCCTGTCCTCTGTTCTTAACGCTACCTCGCTTATGCGGCAAATGGCGATTAGTATGAAAGAAAACATATATATATATGTATATATATATATATATATATATATATATATATATATATATATATATATATATATATATATATATATATATATATATGTGTATATATATATATATATATATATATATATATATATATATATATATATATATATATATATATATATATATATATATATATATATATATATATATATATATATATATATATATATATATATATATATTTATATACAAAGGCAAAGGGGATAAGAGTGAGTGCTCAAATTACAGAGGTATAAGTTTGTTGAGTATTCCTGGTAAATTATATGGGAGGGTATTGATTGAGAGGGTGAAGGCATGTACAGAGCATCAGATTGGGGAAGAGCAGTGTGGTTTCAGAAGTGGTAGAGGATGTGTGGATCAGGTGTTTGCTTTGAAGAATGTATGTGAGAAATACTTAGAAAAGCAAATGGATTTGTATGTAGCATTTATGGATCTGGAGAAGGCATATGATAGAGTTGATAGAGATGCTCTGTGGAAGGTATTAAGAATATATGGTGTGGGAGGCAAGTTGTTAGAAGCAGTGAAAAGTTTTTATCGAGGATGTAAGGCATGTGTACGTGTAGGAAGAGAGGAAAGTGATTGGTTCTCAGTGAATGTAGGTTTGCGGCAGGGGTGTGTGACGTCTCCATGGTTGTTTAATTTGTTTATGGATGGGGTTGTTAGGGAGGTAAATGCAAGAGTCTTGGAAAGAGGGGCAAGTATGAAGTCTGTTGGGGATGAGAGAGCTTGGGAAGTGAGTCAGTTGTTGTTCGCTGATGATACAGCGCTGGTGGCGGATTCATGTGAGAAACTGCAGAAGCTGGTGACGGAGTTTGGTAAAGTGTGTGGAAGAAGAAAGTTAAGAGTAAATGTGAATAAGAGCAAGGTTATTAGGTACAGTAGGGTTGAGGGTCAAGTCAATTGGGAGGTGAGTTTGAATGGAGAAAAACTGGAGGAAGTGAAGTGTTTTAGATATCTGGGAGTGGATCTGTCAGCGGATGGAACCATGGAAGCGGAAGTGGATCATAGGGTGGGGGAGGGGGCAAAAATTTTGGGAGCCTTGAAAAATGTGTGGAAGTCGAGAACATTATCCCGGAAAGCAAAAATGGGTATGTTTGAAGGAATAGTGGTTCCAACAATGTTGTATGGTTGCGAGGCGTGGGCTATGGATAGAGTTGTGCGCAGGAGGATGGATGTGCTGGAAATGAGATGTTTGAGGACAATGTGTGGTGTGAGGTGGTTTGATCGAGTAAGTAACGTAAGGGTAAGAGAGATGTGTGGAAATAAAAAGAGCGTGGTTGAGAGAGCAGAAGAGGGTGTTTTGAAGTGGTTTGGGCACATGGAGAGAATGAGTGAGGAAAGATTGACCAAGAGGATATATGTGTCGGAGGTGGAGGGAACGAGGAGAAGAGGGAGACCAAATTGGAGGTGGAAAGATGGAGTGAAAAGGATTTTGTGTGATCGGGGCCTGAACATGCAGGAGGGTGAAAGGAGGGCAAGGAATAGAGTGAATTGGAGCGATGTGGTATACAGGGGTTGACGTGCTGTCAGTGGATTGAATCAAGGCATGTGAAGCGTCCGGGGTAAACCATGGAAAGCTGTGTAGGTATGTATATTTGCGTGTGTGGACGTATGTATGTACATGTGTATGGGGGGGGTTGGGCCATTTCTTTCGTCTGTTTCCTTGCGCTACCTCGCAAACGCGGGAGACAGCGACGAGGTATAAAAAAAAAAAAAAAAAAAAATATATATATATATATATATATATATATATATATATATATATATATATATATATATATATATATATATATATATATATTGTTTAGAAAAGGTAGTGAGTGGTGGAATGAAGAAGTAGGATTATTAGTGAAAGAGAAGAGAGAGGCATTTGAACGATTTTTGTAGGGAAAAAATGCAAATGAGTGGGAGATGTATAAAAGAAAGTGGCAGGAGGTCAAGAGAAAGGTGCAAGAGGTGAAAAAGAGGGCAAATGAGAGTTGGGGTGAGAGAGTATCATTGAATTTCAGGGAGAATAAAAAGATGTTTTGGAAAGAGGTAAATAAAGTGCGTAAGACAAGGGAGCAAATGGGAACTTTAGTGAAGGGGGCAAATGGGGAGGTGATAACAAGTAGTGGTGATGTGAGAAGGAGATGCAGTGAGTATTTTGAAGGTTTGTTGAATGTGTTGAAGGTGTTTTGGTCGAGGTGGTGTGCAAAGTGAGAGGGCTAGGGAAAATGATTTGGTAAATAGAGAAGAGGCAGTAAAAGCTTTACGGAAGATGAAAGCCGGCAAGGCAGCAGGTTTGGATGGTATTGCAGTGGAATCTATTAAAAAAGGTTGAGTGGTTGGTAAGGTTATTTAATGTATGTATGATTCATGGTGAGGTGCCTGAGGATTGGCGGAATGCTTGCATAGTGCCATTGTACAAAGGCAAAGGGGATAAGAGTGAGTGCTCAAATTACAGAGGTATAAGTTTGTTGAGTATTCCTGGTAAATTATATGGGAGGGTATTGATTGAGAGGGTGAAGGCGTGTACAGAGCATCAGATTGCGGAAGAGCAGTGTGGTTTCAGAAGTGGCAGAGGATGTGTGGATCAGGTGTTTGCTTTGAAGAATGTATGTGAGAAATACTTAGAAAAAAAAATGGATTTGTATGTAGCATTTATGGATCTGGAGAAGGCATATGATAGAGTTGATAGAGATGCTCTGTGGAAGGTTTTAAGAATATATGGTGTGGGAGGCAAGTTGTTAGATCATATGTAAGGCATATGTACGTGTAGGAAGAGAGGAAAGTGATTGGTTCTCAGTGAATGTAGGTTTGCGGCAGGGGTGTGGGATGTCTCCATTGTTGTTTAATTTGTTTATGGATGGGGTTGTTAGGGAGGTGAATGCAAGAGTTTTGGAAAGAGGGGTAAGTATGCAGTCTGTTGTGGATGAGAGAGCTTGGGAAGTGAGCCAGTTGTTGTTCGCTGATGATACAGCGCTGGTGGCTGATTCATGTAAGAAACTGCAGAAGCTGGTGACTGAGTTTGGTAAAGTGTGTGAAAGAAGAAAGTTAAGAGTAAATGTGAATAAGAGCAAGGTTATTAGGTACAGTAGGGTTGAGGGTCAAGTCAATTTGGAGGTAAGTTTGAATGGAGAAAAACTGGAGGAAGTAAAGTGTTTTAGATATCTGGGAGTGGATCTGGCAGCGGATGGAACCATGGAAGTGGAAGTCAAACATAGGGTTGGGGAGGGGGCGAAAATTCTGGGAGCCTTGAAGAATGTGTGGAAGTCGAGAACATTATCTCGGAAAGCAAAAATGGGTATGTTTGAAGGAATAGTGGTTCCGACAATGTTGTATGGTTGCGAGGCGTGGGCTATGGATAGAGTTGTGCGCAGGAGGGTGGATGTGCTGGAAATGAGATGTTTAAGGACAATCTATGGTGTGAGGTGGTTTGATCGAGTAAGTAATGTAAGGGTGAGAGAGATGTGTGGAGATAAAAAGAGTGTGGTTGAGAGAGCAGAAGAGGGTGTTTTGAAATGGTTTGGTCACATGGAGAGAATGAGTGAAGAAAGATTGACCAAGAGGATATATGTGTCAGAGGGGGAGGGAACGAGGAGAAGTGGGAGACCAAATTGGAGGTGGAAAGATGGAGTGAAAAAGATTTTGAGTGATCGGGGCCTGAACATGCAGGAGGGTGAAAGGCGTGCAAGGAATAGAGTGAATTGGAACGATGTGGTATACCGGGGTCGACGTGCTGTCAATGGATTGAACCAGGGCATGTGAAGCATCTGGGGTAAACCATGGAAAGTGTGCGGGGCCTGGATGTTGAAAGGGAGCTGTGGTTTCGGTGCATTATTACATGACAGCTAGAGAATGAGTGTGAACGAATGGGGCCTTTGGTGTCTTTCCTAGCGCTACCTCGCACACATGAGGGGGGAGGGGGTTGTTATTCAATGTGTGGCGAGGTGGCGATGGGAAGAAATAAAGGCAGACAGTATGAATTATGTACATGTGTATATATGTATATGTCTGTGTGTGTATATATATGTGTACATTGAGATGTATAGGTATGTATATTTGCGTGTGTGGACGTGTATCTAAATACATGTGTATATGGGCGGGTTGGGCCATTCTTTCGTCTGTTTCCTTGCGCTACCTCGCTAACGCGGGAGACAGCGACAAAGCAAAATAAATATAGATAAGATATATATATATATATATATATATATATATATATATATATATATATATATATATATATATATATATATATATATATATATATATATATATATATATATGGGGTGTTCAGTGTTGTAAATAGAAATGGTGAAGAGCTTGTAGATTTATGTGCTGAAAAAGTACTGGTGATTGGGAATACCTGGTTTAAAAAGCGAGATATACATAAGTATACGTATGTAAGTAGGAGAGATGGCCAGAGAGCGCTATTGGATTACGCGTTAATTGACAGGCGCGCGAAAGAGAGACTTTTGGATGTTAATGTGCTGAGAGGTGCAACTGGAGGGATGTCTGATCATTATCTTGTGGAGGCTAAGGTGAAGATTTGTATGGGTTTTCAGAAAAGAAGAGTGAATGTTGGGGTGAAGAGGGTGGTGAGAGCAAGTGAGCTTGAGAAGGAGACTTGTGTGAGGAAGTACCAGGAGAGACTGAGTAGAGAATGGAAAAAGGTGAGAACAATGGAAGTAAGGGGAGTGGGGGAGGAATGGGATGTATTTAGTGAATCAGTGATGGATTGCGCAAAAGATGCTTGTGGCATGAGAAGAGTGGGAGGTGGGTTGATTAGAAAGGGTAAAGATTGGTGGGATGAAGAAGTAAGATTATTAGTGAAAGAGAAGAGAGAGGCATTTGGACGATTTTTGCAGGGAAAAAATGCAATTGAGTGGGAGATGTATAAAAGAAAGAGACAGGACGTGAAGAGAAAGGTGCAAGAGGTGAAAAAGAGGGCAAATGAGAGTTGGGGTGAGAGAGTATCATTAAATTTTAGGGAGAATAAAAAGATGTTCTGGAAGGAGGTAAATAAAGTGCGTAAGACAAGGGAGCAAATGGGAACTTCAGTGAAGGGCGCAAATGGGGAGGTGATAACAAGTAGTGGTGATGTGAGAAGGAGATGGAGTGAGTATTTTGAAGGTTTGTGTTTGTGTTTGATGATAGAGTGGCAGATATAGGGTGTTTTGGTCGAGGTGGTGTGCAAAGTGAGAGGGCTAGGGAAAATGATTTGGTAAACAGAGAAGAGGTAGTAAAAGCTTTGCGGAAGATGAAAGCCGGCAAGGCAGCAGGTTTGGATGGTATTGCAGTGGAATTTATTAAAAAAGGGGGTGACTGTATTATTGACTGGTTGGTAAGGTTATTTAATGTATGTATGATTCATGGTGAGGTGCCTGAGGATTGGCGGAATGCTTGCATAGTGCCATTGTACAAAGACAAAGGGGATAAGAGTGAGTGCTCAAATTACAGAGGTATAAGTTTGTTGAGTATTCCTGGTAAATTACATGGGAGGGTATTGATTGAGAGGGTGAAGGCATGTACAGAGAATTAGATTGGGGAAGAGCAGTTTGGTTTCAGAAGTGGTAGAGGATGTGTGGATCAGGTGTTTGCTTTGAAGAATGTATGTGAGAAATACTTAGAAAAGCAAATGGCTTTGTATGTAGCATTTATGGATCTGGAGAAGGCATATGATAGAGTTGATAGAGATGCTCTGTGGAAGGTATTAAGAATATATGGTGTGGGAGGCAAGTTGTTAGAAGCAGTGAAGAGTTTTTATCGAGGATGTAAGGCATGTGTACGTGTAGGAAGAGAGGAAAGTGATTGGTTCTCAGTGAATGTAGGTTTGCGGCAGGGGTGTGTGATGTCTCCATGGTTGTTTAATTTGTTTATGGATGGGGTTGTTAGGGAGGTGAATGCAAGAGTTTTGGAAAGAGGGGTAAGTATGAAGTCTGTTGGGGATGAGAGAGCTTGGGAAGTGAGTCAGTTGTTGTTCGCTGATGATACAGCGCTGGTGGCTGATTCATGTGAGAAACTGCAGAAGCTGGTGACTGAGTTTGGTAAAGTGTGTGGAAGAAGAAAGTTAAGAGTAAATGTGAATAAGAGCAAGGTTATTAGGTACAGTAGGGTTGAGGGTCAAGTCAATTGGGAGGTGAGTTTGAATGGAGAAAAACTGGAGGAAGTGAAGTGTTTTAGATATCTGGGAGTGGATCTGTCAGCGGATGGAACCATGGAAGCGGAAGTGGATCATAGGGTGGGGGAGGGGGCGAAAATTTTGGGAGCCTTGAAAAATGTGTGGAAGTCGAGAACATTATCTCGGAAAGCAAAAATGGGTATGTTTCAAGGAATAGTGGTTCCAACAATGTTGTATGGTTGCGAGGCGTGGGCTATGGATAGAGTTGTGCGCAGGAGGATGGATGTGCTGGAAATGAGATGTTTGAGGACAATGTGTGGTGTGAGGTGGTTTGATCGAGTAAGTAACGTAAGGGTAAGAGAGATGTGTGGAAATAAAAAGAGCGTGGTTGAGAGAGCAGAAGAGGGTGTTTTGAAATGGTTTGGGCACATGGAGAGAATGAGTGAGGAAAGATTGACCAAGAGGATATATGTGTCGGAGGTGGAGGGAACGAGGAGAAGAGGGAGACCAAATTGGAGGTGGAAAGATGGAGTGAAAAAGATTTTGTGTGATCGGGGCCTGAACATGCAGGAGGGTGTAAGGAGGGCAAGGAATAGAGTGAATTGGAGCGATGTGGTATACAGGGGTTGACGTGCTGTCAGTGGAGTGAATCAAGGCATGTGAGGCGTCTGGGGTGGTCCATGGAAAGCTGTGTAGGTATGTATACACGTGTGTGGACATGTGTATGGGGGGGGGGGGTTGGGCCCTTTCTTTCGTCTGTTTCCTTGCGCTACCTCGCAGACGCGGGAGACAGCGACAAAGTATAAAAAAAAAAAAAAAAAAAAAAATATATATATATATATATATATATATATATATATATATATATATATATATATATATGTGTGTGTGTGCGTGTGTGGATCTGTATATATATACATGTGTATGTGGGTGGGTTGGGCCATTCTTTCGTCTGTTTCCTTGCGCTACCTCGCTAACGCGGGAGACAGCGACAAAGTTTTTTTTTTTTTTTTTTATACTCTGTCGCTGTCTCCCGCGTCTGCGAGGTAGCGCAAGGAAACAGACGAAAGAAATGGCCCAACCCCCCCCCCCCCCATACACATGTACATACACACGTCCACACACGCAAATATACATACCTACACAGCTTTCCATGGTTTACCCCAGACGCTTCACATGCCTTGATTCAATCCACTGACAGCACGTCAACCCCTGTATACCACATCGCTCCAATTCACTCTATTCCTTGCCCTCCTTTCACCCTCCTGCATGTTCAGGCCCCGATCGCACAAAATCTTTTTCACTCCATCTTTCCACCTCCAATTTGGTCTCCCTCTTCTCCTCGTTCCCTCCACCTCCGACACATATATCCTCTTGGTCAATCTTTCCTCACTCATTCTCTCCATGTGCCCAAACCATTTCAAAACACCCTCTTCTGCTCTCTCAACCACGCTCTTTTTATTTCCACACATCTCTCTTACCCTTACGTTACTTACTCGATCAAACCACCTCACACCACACATTGTCCTCAAACATCTCATTTCCAGCACATCCATCCTCCTGCGCACAACTCTATCCATAGCCCACGCCTCGCAACCATACAACATTGTTGGAACCACTATTCCTTGAAACATACCCATTTTTGCTTTCCGAGATAATGTTCTCGACTTCCACACATTTTTCAAGGCTCCCAAAATTTTCGCCCCCTCCCCCACCCTATGATCCACTTCCGCTTCAGCGACAAAGTATAATAAAGAAATAAAAAAATGCATATATATATATATATATATATATATATATATATATATATATATATATATATATATATATATATATATATATATATATATATATGAAAGTGAGTGGAGGAAGAGTCAAACTCGGGAACGACCTCTTGCTATTACCGGAGACAGAAACCTTTCGTCCCGTGCAGTCATCATCCCAAAACTTTATATCTTCCACTGGAAGCATTGCCCCCCCGGATTTTTAGATGTCCACACGAACGAAAGACGAAAAAAAGAAAGGAAAAAATATCGAGAGTCGCGTTTAATATTCCTGGATATTATTTTCTACTACAGAAATCGTAGTGAATTACGAACTAGCCAACTGTGTCTAAGTTTGAAGATCACAAGCCGGTTCTACTGGAGGGAAAATCGTGTTGTATAAAGACATGCACTCGAGGGGCAGTTCAAAACTGGATCCTTCAGTTTGACGTCCTTAATCTGTGGCCTTCTTGTCCATGCAGGTCGGAGGCCTCCCAGGCTAGGTAGCCAGGCAGGCAGGCAGGCAGGCAGGCAGGCAGCCTCGGGGGAACTATTCCTCTGATTGCTCTCTGGTCCAGCCCGCCGCCGCCTGGCTGGGCATAAGGGCGTGAGTGGGAGAGTGAGAGGGAGGGGAGAG
>NC_092266.1:3602413-3699584 GCF_036320965.1 Panulirus ornatus
CACCAGTATGGATTTCAGTGTTTCTTTAAATCACATTTTTTAGAAAATACTTTTGACACTCTGAACACTGATATTGCTTTTGTCCAATGTGAACTTTCATCTGCAACACTAAGTTGTTCTTACGGGAGAAGGTACTCTGGTATTCTTTACACTGATATGTCTTCCCAAAAGTATGTAATTTCATGTGCCTATGAAGATAGACATGTTTCGTAAAGCTTTTCTGACACTCAGGACATTTGAAGGGATTTTCTTGTGTTTATGACCTTCTGTCTCCTGTTGTCAAAACTGTTTGAGGAGGTTTCACTGCACGGAGAATATGTCCCTGGTTGTCCCTCTATGCTGCAGTCTTCTGTATCACCATAACACGTTTATAACACAGTGTAGCTCACCCTGTCAGTCCACAACTGCCGTCCGTGACACCATGAGATGCTTTGCGAGTGAACACCAGAGAGAGACTGACCTTGGCTAGAGTGTGGGATAGAAAGCCAACTCACTCTCCACCCTACGTTGCCTCCAGTCACTTTCTCTCGTGCTTTTTTCTATCTTTTTACCATCCATCATCGAACACCTCTCGACCGTTAAGCTTGAACAATTTCTACCCCAGCTTCCCAACACCATTCAGGAAAATTACTTCCTGAGGAGCGGAGGCTTGGTGTGGACCTGTTCTCACCTAACGGGGTTGAGACCCTCACATTCTTACCACTCCCGCCGAGCCTCCTGGGTTACCCTGTGATAGTGCAGGGTCCTCCCTGGAGTGGGGTTGTGGTCCCTCACCTACGTTTCCTCGGCATTAGGACATTGATGCCATCATGCCTCCTGACATTCGTTTAAAATTGATTGAAACCGATTGTCCCCCCCCCCCCTTTACACGTTTGAATTACGAACGATTGTATTTAAGACCACTGAGGTCCGTCCCAGTAGGGTTATTCAATCCCTACTAATAAATATCTATATAAAATATTCAGATTGGGGTGCCTAAATGTGTGTGGATGTAACCAAGATGTGAAAAAAGGAGAGATAGGTAGTATGTTTGAGGAAAGGAGCCTGGATGTTTTGGCTCTGAGTGAAACGAAGCTCAAGGGTGAAGGGGAAGAGTGGTTTGGGAATGTCTTGGGAGTAAAGTCAGGGGTTAGTGAGAGGACAAGAGCAAGGGAAGGAGTAGCAGTACTCCTGAAACAGGAGTTGTGGGAGTACGTGATAGAATGTAAGAAAGTAAATTCTCGATTAATATGGGTAAAACTGAAAGTTGATGGAGAGAGATGGGTGATTATTGGTGCATATGCACCTGGGCATGAGAAGAAAGATCATGAGAGGCAAGTGTTTTGGGAGCAGCTGAATGAGTGTGTTAGTGGTTTTCATGCACGAGACCGGGTTATAGTGATGGGTGATTTGAATGCAAAGGTGAGTAATGTGGCAGTTGAGGGAATAATTGGTATACATGGGGTGTTTAGTGTTGTAAATGGAAATGGTGAAGAGCTTGTAGATTTATGTGCTGAAAAAGGACTGATGATTGGGAATACCTGGTTTAAAAAGCGAAATATACATAAGTATACTTATGTAAGTAGGAGAGATGGCCAGAGAGCGTTATTGGATTACGTGTTAATTGACAGGCGCGCGAAAGAGAGACTTTTGGATGTTAATGTGCTGAGAGGTGCAACTGGAGGTATGTCTGATCATTATCTTGTGGAGGCTAAGGTGAAGATTTGTATGGGTTTTCAGAAAAGAAGAGTGAATGTTGGGGTGAAGAGGGTGGTGAGAGTAAGTGAGCTTGGGAAGGAGACTTGTGTGAGGAAGTACCAGGAGAGACTGAGTACAGAATGGAAAAAGGTGAGAACAATGGAAGCAAGGGGAGTGGGGGAGGAATGGGATGTATTTAGGGAATCAGTGATGGATTGCGCAAAAGATCTTGTGGCATGAGAAGAGTGGGAGATGGGTTGATTAGAAAGGGTAGTGAGTGGTGGGATGAAGAAGTAAGAGTATTAGTGAAAGAGAAGAGAGAGGCATTTGGACGATTTTTGCAGGGAAAAAATGCAGTTGAGTGGAAGAAGTATAAAAGAAAGAGACAGGAGGTCAAGAGAAAGGTGCAAGAGGTGAAAAAAAGGGCAAATGAGAGTTGGGGTGAGAGAGTATCATTAAATTTTAGGGAGAATAAAAAGATGTTCTGGAAGGAGGTAAATAAAGTGCGTATGACAAGGGAGCAAATGGGAACTTCAGCGAAGGGCGCAAATGGGGAGGTGATAACAAGTAGTGGTGATGTGAGAAGGAGATGGAGTGAGTACTTTGAAGGTTTGTTGAATGTGTTTGATGATAGAGTGGCAGATATAGGGTGTTTTGGTCGAGGTGGTGTGCAAAGTGAGAGGGTTAGGGAAAATGATTTGGTAAACAGAGAAGAGGTAGTAAAAGCTTTGCGGAAGATGAAAGCCGGCAAGGCAGCAGGTTTGGATGGTATTGCAGTGAAATTTATTTAAAAAGGGGGTGACTGTATTGTTGACTGGTTGGTAAGGTTATTTAATGTATGTATGACTCACGGTGAGGTGCCTGAGGATTGGCGGAATGCGTGCATAGTGCCATTGTACAAAGGCAAAGGGGATAAGAGTGAGTGCTCAAATTACAGAGGTATAAGTCTGTTGAGTATTCCTGGTAAATTATATGGGAGGGTATTGATTGAGAGGGTGAAAGCATGTACAGAGCATCAGATTGGGGAAGAGCAGTGTGGTTTCAGAAGTGGTAGAGGATGTGTGGATCAGGTGTTTGCTTTGAAGAATGTATGTGAGAAATACTTGGAAAAGCAAATGGATTTGTATGTAGCATTTATGGATCTGGAGAAAGCATATGATAGAGTTGATAGAGATGCTGTGTGGAAGGGATTAAGAATATATGGGGTGGGAGGCAAGTTATTAGAAGCAGTGAAAAGTTTTTATCGAGGATGTAAGGCATGTGTACGTGTAGGAAGAGAGGAAAGTGATTGGTTCTCAGTGAATGTAGGTTTGCGGCAGGGGTGTGTGATGTCTCCATGGTTGTTTAATTTGTTTATGGATGGGGTTGTTAGGGAGGTGAATGCAAGAGTTTTGGAAAGAGGGGCAAGTATGAAGTCTGTTGGGGATGAGAGAGCTTGGGAAGTGAGTCAGTTGTTGTTCGCTGATGATACAGCGCTCGTGGCTGATTCATGTGAGAAACTGCAGAAGCTGATGACTGAGTTTGGTAAAGTGTGTGAAAGAAGAAAGTTAAGAGTAAATGTGAATAAGAGCAAGGTTATTAGGTACAGTAGGGTTGAGGGTCAAGTCAATTGGGAGGTGAGTTTGAATGGAGAAAAACTGGAGGAAGTGAAGTGTTTTAGATATCTGGGAGTGGATCTGGCAGCGGATGGAACCATGGAAGCGGAAGTGGATCATAGGGTGGGGGAGGGGGCGAAAATTCTGGGAGCCTTGAAGAATGTGTGGAAGTCGAGAACAATATCTCGGAAAGCAAAAATGAGTATGTTTGAAGGAATAGTGGTTCCAACAATGTTGTATGGTTGCGAGGCGTGGGCTATGGATAGAGTTGTGCGCAGGAGGATGGATGTGCTGGAAATGAGATGTTTGAGGACAATGTGTGGTGTGAGGTGGTTTGATCGAGTAAGTAACGTAAGGGTAAGAGAGATGTGTGGAAATAAAAAGAGCGTGGTTGAGAGAGCAGAAGAGGGTGTTTTGCAATGGTTTGGGCACATGGAGAGAATGAGTGAGGAAAGATTGACCAAGAGGATATATGTGTCGGAGGTGGAGGGAACGAGAAGAGGGAGACCAAATTGGAGGTGGAAAGATGGAGTGAAAAAGATTTTGTGTGATCGGGCCTGAACATGCAGGAGGGTGAAAGGAGGGCAAGGAATAGAGTGAATTGGAGCGATGTGGTATACCGGGGTTGACGTGCTGTCAGTGGATTGAATCGGGGCATGTGAAGCGTCTGGGATAAACCATGGAAAGCTGTGTAGGTATGTATATTTTGCGTGTGTGGACGTATGTATATACATGTGTATGGGGGTGGGTTGGGCCATTTCTTTCGTCTTTTTCCTTGCGCTACCTCGGGAGACAGCGACAAAGCAAAAAAAAAAAAAAATAAAATATTCTTAAGCAAGGATAGCGATCCAGATGAGATCCTATCCAAGCTTACGACCACCCCCTTCAAGCTAGATGTATCGATAGTGCTAATAATGTTGATGCATCTATCTTGTCCCTTAACCCCATAGAGATAACTGAAGCCATAAATCAAGAAAACAGTGACATTAATGTCATCAACGTGTTCACAATGAACATTTCAAGATCACTTAAAATACAATGCTCTAACTCGACCGAGACAGATCGCCTACTCTCCCGGGGAATCTTGTTTCCCATGATCTCAGTGCGTGACAAATACCACAAACCCGACCAGTACCTCGATATATAAGGTTTTAAATGTCTACAATACGGACACGAGACTAAGAGCTGCAAAGCCCAGCGCCAGACATTCAGTCAATGTGCGGAAATTGATCAAGGTTTTCGTGAGTGTAAGGCTCAGGTAGCAACCTGTGTTAATTGTAAAGGTCAACACGTTGCTGTATCTGGGCAATGCCCACGAAAGTATGAGCAACTCCGCTCGGCGCGACAATCTCTCAAAACCTCCAGCTCGTCCCCTTCTACAAACCCTCACCTCTACGCAACAGTTGCTGCTGCACCTCCGTCTGCCACCCAAGCTTCTCCTATCCCAACCACAAACTCCTCCGACCTCCTCACTCTACAAGGAAGGATGCATGCGTGCTACCTCAAAGCACTGTTCTTGAGCAAGGAAGACAAGTCTGAATTTGTCAGGATTTTCGACTTGCTGCCAGCACACATCAACCTGCCCAATGTACTTACTCCACCCGAACTCCTCACCTCCCCCGCCAACAGCCATCCTTCCCAGGCTCCTGTCACACGTCTCCCTGACCCCTAACGTAAATATGTCCCAGGATACTTCCAGTAACACTTCAAACTCTCCACCAGCAACACAACCTGTCACCCTCCAGATACCTCCCCCGCACCCCCTAACACAACTCCATCTACCACCCCTCAACTCTACACCAACAACCCATCCATTTCTCCACTTACCAATTCCTCTTCCACACTCACCATCACAACTTCCCCTTCCCCCGACCTTCCCTCTCGAACCTCCACTTCCCAATCCCTCCCCTCCTCCCGCCCTCCTTCCCCTCCACCACCCCTCCTCTCGCACCTAACCCTCCCAGAGGAGCCACAGAACCTGACCTGCCGACTCACCAGACAACCTACCTGCTTACAACGTCGACATTCGACTCGTCCACAATGACTCTCCCCCTCCCTAACCCCTCCCAGGAAGTTGCCGACCCAAGAACAGACAAACCTCCACCGAAGTTCACATGAAGACCCTCAACGGAATGCCAATGGCTGTCATCGAACACAGAATTAAAAGAACGATAAATTTCCCAAAATCGCAGAATGCTAAAATTCTTGCAGTTTAATGTGCTCATCTACCACAATGGCTGTCATCTGCTTGCCACTCTCCTCGAAGAGAAAAGACCCGATGTTTTGATAATTAACAGCACATGAATCACTAATGGGTGTAGAATTAGACACTACGGATATACATCCCGACAGTCTTCAGACGGTAGACACGAGGGAGTCGCCTTCCTTACACGCAATACTGTCGAACACGAATGATAACCACTTCATGGCGTCTCGAACACTTTCTAGCAGTAAACACAATACATGGCTCCATTATCTTCTGCACTACATACTCTCGACCCAACACTAACATTCCACTCCACGATCTTTGGACAGTATTCAATCACACTCATATCCCAGTCTACCTTCTAGCTGACCTCAACGCCCAACACAGAACCTTCCACCACAACAGAAACAATTCTCACTGTGATGACTTATTCGCTTTATGCTCCTACAAACGTCTCAACTTCCTAGGACCTTTCTTCATATCATCTTCACTGGCCCTGGAGGAAAGGGCAGACCCGACCTTGTCTTCTCCAACAGAGCCAGTAATTATCTTCATTACTTTTTGTCTCCAGGACCACTGTGTGTTTCCGACCACATCCTTCTTTTTCTTCACCTCTCATCTAACCCTATCCCCGTCCCACCACCCTCACACTACCACTACAAAAAAAGCAGACTAGCG
The DNA here is from genome assembly GCF_036320965.1 of Panulirus ornatus. NCBI lineage: Eukaryota > Metazoa > Arthropoda > Malacostraca > Decapoda > Palinuridae > Panulirus > Panulirus ornatus. Next base: position 3,608,570 of record NC_092266.1, read on the forward strand.
CAACTTCAAAGACACTTTTTCTAATTGCACTTACACCACAAACTAGGAAAATCACCCAATAACACTAATAGACACAGAAATAGAACATATACACGAAACAATCACACAGGCAGCTGACATTTCTATTCCCAAATCTTCATTTACTTCAAGATCCTCCTTCTTCCCTTCTCCCAAAACAACAAGACTTCTTTCGTGCTACCGTCGACGCTTTGAGCAAAACAGACGTCGTTTGGGCCTAGTACGGTGGGACCTCACATCCCTACGAAACCACACACTCAACAGTCTTCTAGAAGACCACAATAGACACTGGAAATCTCTTATCACCACAACAGAACAACACCGAATCAAATCTCCTCAAGAGTTTTGGAACAGAATCCGAAAACTCAAAGGAATACCGAAAACAGACTTTAATGGGCTAAATGACGACAACAATACACCATAACCCACAAGACATTGCCAACATTTTTCAAAAACACTGGGAAGGTATCTTTCACCCTCACCCCCCCTCACCCTCTGGCGTACGAAATCACTCAAATTGTCACACAACACATACAAAACAGTTCCAGTCACTTCTACCCAGAACAGATCATACACCTCCAATCTCTTTCACACGACCACCTTCTCACAACTTCCGTAAGATCGAACGAGGTCAAATTCCTCCTCCTCAGATTACCCACAGTAGCCCCAGGTAATTCAGGCATTGGCTACCAGCTACTTACACATCTCCCTAACAACACTAATAGAGCCATCACCTTCCTCTTCAACGCGGCACTAGCCTCTGGCAATTTTCTCGCGGCCTTCAAAACAGCAACGACCACAATGATACCTAAACCCAACAGATCCAACAGAGACCCCATGAACTACAGACCCATCAGCCTACTTGAGTCCATTGGGAAGACATTTGAAAGAATCACAAACAACAGACTTAGAACAACACCTTACAAACAACTTACTCTCACACAAACAGTTTGGCTTTCATCAACATCGCTCCACACAAGATGAACTCAACATCATTACGACCTACATAAGAAACAACACGCGAACACACAAAATGACCGCACTCATCAAAAAAAGATGTTGAAAAAGCCTTTGACACCGTGTGGCACGATGGATTGAGGTATAAACTAAGCACCCAATTTCAACTCCCACGACCTATCATTAAGCTTCTCTCTAACTATCTTAGCAAAAGAGAAACCCGAATCAAATACAGAAACACTTACTCAAACTACTTACTTCTTCCTTAATGCCGGTGTACCCCAAGGCTCCGTGCTGGCCCCCACTCTTTACACACTCTACTCAAATGATCTTCCCAATCCTATACACCTGGACTCCATCACTCTCCAATATACAGATGATGTCACACAGCTAATCAGAGCCAGAACCCTCACACACTTAATCAATAGAACCCAACAGGAAATTGACCACGCTTCGCTCTGGGAGCTACAATGGAGGATTAAAACAAATCCTGCAAAATCCAACATATCCTACTTTAATGTACGTCAGAGATACAACATAATGTGTACCTACACTCCCGTATACAGCGACATTTACCCATTCCCATCTCAAACACCAACACTGTACTGAGCCTAAATTATGATGTATACCTGAGAATGAGACGACATATTCAGTCTAGAGCGGCTATCGCGAGAGCAGAGTTCGTGAAATTGTATAGATTTAGAGAGGCGCAATTCAAAACCAAATTGCACTTCTATAAAGCATTAATACGATCATTTATCACTTATGCCCCTTCAGTTCTTGAACTCGGAGCCCAATCCAACATCCATGCACTCTAAATCATTCAGAACAAAGCTCTACGTTGGCTTTTTAACATCAAATGGCAGGAGTTCATCAGGAACACAGAACTTCACGAGAGAGCACGAATCCCTCCATTAAACATCTATTGGAGGAAATTGTTTGAAAGACAAGTAGAGCGATTTCAAATACATCATACTCACTGGACTGATTACTTCAACAATCTCCTGGCAATAGATCACCCAGATAACATGTTCAATATCCAACCTGAACAACATCCAGTGACCATGTATTAAAAACTAAAAATCACTATAGATCTTGCTGCTAAGTCCGTGCGGGGAACGCCTTGGTAAAATCAGTGTCCATCAGCCAGAGATACGATCCATCTCATCCTATATTCAAAAAAAAAAAAAAGAAAAAAAAAAATCTTGCCCTCCACTCATCATCTTTGACCTGCTCATCCTGTTATTCCTGTGCAAGCTGGGTTAAGACTTGGCTCTTTTCCTCCCTCTAAAATTCACTTCCTCTAACAATTTCTTGCTCTTTCCCCTCTCTCTTTTCCCGCCCTTCCTTGGAAGGGACTTTTCTATCATCATTCTTCATCATCATCACCAAACTAGTATGATTGGAGGGAACCTACATAATTAAGCAGAACTCTTTTGCTTCTCTTTGCTTTTTCGTGTTGATCCTGGTGTTAGTATTTACTGGAGATTCAATGTCTTGTATTATGTCATACAGAATCACACAGGTACTATTCAGTTTCCAGGTCCACTGTTGTAACAAAGTTGTGAGGAGGAGCAACACTAGAGTTTCTGATCGTTACACTGGTGTAAAACTTGAGTAAGTTAGACCGTAAGCCAAGCACGGCCTCCAGTAGTTTCAGTAAATGATCGTAAGTGTAGGGTAGACCCTCCAGGCCCAACTTAACTGTGTCCCTCACAAGGTGGACCCCGCGGGGAGTCGTGAGAAGGGCGCCTGGTACTGCCATGGTGTCATATACAGGAAGACACCATAAGGACATGAGAAGGAAGAACCTGGAAAATGATAAACTTAGCAACCTCTTAAAGGTGAGGTCCTAATGAATATTGATGTGTGTATGAGGGTAGTGGTGATGTGAGGATGGTGGTGATGTGAGGGTGGGGTTGATGTGAGGGTGGTGGTGATGTGAGGGTGGTGGTGATGTGAGGGTGGTGGTGATGTGAGGGTGGTGGTGATGTGAGGGTGGTGGTGATGTGAGGGTGGTGGTGTGGGGACAGACTGAACAGTGGTAGAAGGTGGTTGGGTGACATTGTTTGGGGTTTGAGAAGTACTGTCTGTTGTGGTAACGGGATGATCATGTTCACAATACTGTACAACTTTCAAGTGGTCCTCATGTTCTTCACGAATGTCACCTGTATTTAGATGTCGAACCCTAAACTTATGTCCCTTTAAATGAGCTAAGACTCTATAGGGACCAGAACATTTTGGGTCAAGTTTAGGAATCTCACTTCTATAGTTAAATTCCTGCACCATTACCAAGAGTCCGGGAGCCACGTACCTTTGATGGTTTCGCGGATTTATTAGCCTGGTTCGTGAAGGTTGTAGTGGCTTCACCTAGATTTTCCTTGATCCTTTGATGAATCAATTGAGTCGTGCGATATTTTTCCGCTACAACTGATTTCTGAACCGCTGTACATGAAGGAGGGGACGCTATTATGTCATACGGCAACACTTTATCAAAACCGTGTAAGGCGCTAAAGGGTGTGTCTCCAATTGACTTATGATATACAGAGTTTAATGAACATTGGACATCAGACAGGTACTCATCCCATTCATCATGATCAAAATTAATGTTGGTGGGAAGACACTGGAGGATCTTACCGTTCAACCTTTCTGTCAGGCCATTCGAGGCTGGGTGATGTGCCATTATATTACATTTACTTATGTTATACAATTTACCGAGCTCTTCTAATAATAAGTTATTAAATTCCCCACCATTATCTGTAACTAAAATCTTCGGCGCATTATGTCTGTCTAAGATATGTTTTTTGAACGTCATAGCGACCGTGGCTACGTCTTTATTTTGAACTGGAACTAATTTACAATATCTGAAGGCACCAGTAATTACTAAAATGTATCTATAGCCTACCATGGACCTAGGAAAACCTCCTAATATGTCCATATGAACTCTTTCCCATGGGTATGAAGGTAAAGGATATTTCAACACAGTCTGCGGGGTAGTGGGACTTCCCTTGTGTGTGTTACAGGTTTGGCACCTCAAAATCTGATCTGTAATGTTTTTCTGCATCTTGGCCTAAAATACCTCAAACGAGTCTGCTTATAGCATGTATCTGCACCTGTGAGGCCTGGGGTCGCCTGGGTGTGCAGCCTGGGTGTGCGGCCTGGAGTCGCCTGTGTGCGCGGCCTGGGTGTGAGGCCTGGTGTCGCCTGGGTGTGCGGCCTGGGGTCGCCTGTGTGTGTAGTCTGGGTCTGCGGCCTGGGGTCGCCTGTGTATGCGGCCTGGGATCGCCAGTGTGTGCAGCCTGGGTGTGCAGCCTGGGTGTGCGGCCTGGGGTCGCCTGTGTGTGCGGCTTGAGTGTGCGGCCTGGGGTCGCCAGGGTGTGCAGCCTGGGTGTGCGGCCTGTGTGCGCGGCCTGATTGTGCGGCCGGGGTCGCCTGGATGTGCGACTTGTGTATGCGGCCTGGGGTCGCCTGTGTATGTGGCCTGGGTGTGCGGCCTCGGTGTGCGGCCTGGGGTCGCCTGGGTGTGCGGCCTGGGGTCGCCTGTGTGTGCTGCCTGGGTGTGCGGCCTGGGGTCGCCTGTGTATGCAGTCTGGGTGTGCGGCCTGGGGTCGCCTGTGTGTGCGGCCTGGGGTCGCCTGGCTGTACGGCCTGGGGTCGCCTGTGTTTGCAGTCTGGGTGTGCGGCATGGGGTCGCCTTTGTGTGCAGTCTGGGTGTGCGGCCTGGGGTCGCCTGTGTGTGCTGCCTGGGTGTGCGGCCTGGGGTCGCCTGGGTGTGCGGCCTGGGGTCGCCTGTGTATGCAGTCTGGGTGTGCGTCCTGGGGTCGCCTGTGTGTGCGGCCTGGGTGTGCGGCCTGGATGTGCGGCCTGTGTGTGCGGCCTGGGGTCGTCTGGATGTGCGGCCTGCGTGTGCGGCCTGGGGTCGCCTGTGTGTGCGGCCTGGATGTGCGGCCTGTGTGTGCGGCCTGGGGTCGTCTGGGTGTGCGGCCTGGGTGTGCGGCCTGGAGTCGTCTGTGCGTGCAACCTGGGTGTGCGGCTTGGGTGTGCGGCTTGGGTGTGCGGCCTGGGTGTGCGGCCTGTGTGTGCGGCCTGGGGTCGTCTGGGTGTGCGGCCTGGGTGTGCGGCTTGGGTGTGCGGCCTGGGTGTGCGGCCTGGGTGTGCGGCCTGGAGTCGCCTGTGCGTGCAGCCTGGGGTGTGCAGTTTGGGTGTGCGGCCTGGGGTCGCCTGTGTGTGCGGCTTGGGTGTGCGGCCTGGGTGTGCGGCCTAGATGTGCGGCCTGGGGTCGCCTGGGTGTGCGGCCTGGGTGTGCAGTCTGGGTGTGCGGCCTGGGTGTGCGGCCTGGGTGTGCAGTCTGGGTGCGCGACCTGGGTGTGCGGCCTGGAGTCGCCTGTGTGTGCGGCCTGGGGTGTGCAGTCTGGGTGTGCGGCCTGGGGTCGCCTGTGTGTGCGGCTTGGGTGTGCGGCCTGGGTGTGCGGCCTAGATGTGCGGCCTGGGGTCGCCTGGGTGTGCGGCCTGGGTGTGCGACCTGGGGTCATCTGCGTGTGCGGCCTGGGGTCGCCTAGGTGTGCGGCCTGGGTGTGAAGCATGGGGTCGCCTGTGTGTGCGGCTTGGGTGTGCGGCCTGGGGTCGCCTGTGTGTGCGGCTTGGGTGTGCGGCCTGGGGTCGCCTGTGTGTGCGGCCTGGGTGTGCGGCCTGGGGTCGCCTGTGTGTGCGGCTCGGGTGTGCCGCCTGGGTGTGCAGCCTGGGGTCGCCTGTGTGTGCGGCCTGTGTGTGCGGCCTGGGTATGCGGCCTGTGGTCACCTGTGTGTGCGGCCTGGGGTCGTCAAGGTGTGCGGCCTGGATGTGCGGCCTGGGTGTGCGGCCTGGGGTGGCCTGTGTGTGCGGCCTGGGTGTGCGGCCTGGGTGTGCAGCCCGGGTGTGCCGCCTGGGTGTGCAGCCTGGGTGTGCGGCCTGGGTGTGCGGCCTCGGGTGGCCTGTGTGTGCGGCCTGGGTGTGCGGCCTGGGGTCACCTGGGTGTGCGGCCTGGGAGTGTGGCCTAGGGTGGCCTGGGTGTGCGACCTGGGTGTGCGGCCTGGAGTCGCCTGTGTGTGCGGCCTGGATGTGCGGCCTGGGTGTGCGGCCTGTGTGTGCGGCCTGGATGTGGGGCCTGGGGTCGCCTGGGTGTGCGGCCTGGGTGTGGGGCCTGGGGTCGACTGGGTGTGCGGCCTGGGTGTGCGACCTGGAGTCGCCTGTGTGTGCGGCCTGGATGTGCGGCCTGGGTGTGCGGCCTGGATGTGGGGCCTGGGGTCGCCTGGGTGTGCGGCCTGGGTGTGGGGCCTGTGTGTGCGGCCTGGATGTGCGGCCTGGGGTCGCCTGGGTGTGCGGCCTGGGGTCGCCTGTGTGTGCAGTCTGGGTGTGCGGCCTGAGCTTGTCTGTGTGTGCGGCCTGTGTGTGTAGCCCGGGTGTGCCGCCTGGGTGTGCAGCCTGGGTGTGCGGCCTGGGTGTGCGGCCTGGGGTCGCCTGTGTGTGCGGCCTGGGTGTGCGGCCTGTGTGTGCAGCCCGGGTGTGCCGCCTGGGTGTGCAGCCTGGGTGTGCGGCCTGGGGTCGTCTGGGTGTGCGGCATAGGTGTGCGGCCTGTGTGTGCGGCATAGGTGTGCGGCCGGGGTATGCGGCCCGGGTGTGCGGCTTGGGTGTGCGGCCTGAGGTCGCCTGGGTGTGCGGCCTGGGTGTGCAATCTGGGTGAGCGACCAGGGGTCGCCTTTGTGTGCGGCTTGGGTGTTCGGCCTGGGTATGCGGCCTGGGGTCGCCTATGTGTGCGGCTTGGGTGTGCGGCCTGGGCGTGCGGCCCGGGTATCCGGCCTGGGGTCGCCTGGGTGTGCGGCCTGGGTGTGTGGCCTAGGTTCGCCTGGGTGTGCGGCCTGGGTGTGCGGCGTGGGTGTGCGGCCTGGGGTCGCCTGGATGTGCAGTGTGGGTGTGCGGCCTGGTTTCGCCTGTGTATGCGGTTTGGGTATGCGGCCTGGGGTCGCCTGGGTGTGCGGCCTGGGGTCGCCTGGGTGTGCGGCCTGGGGTCGCCTGGGTGTGCGGCCTGGGGTCGCCTGGGTGTGCGGCCTGGGTGTGTGGCCTGGGTTCGCCTGGGTGTGCGGCCTGGGTGTGCGGCCTGGGGTCACCTCTGTGTGATGCCTGGGTGTGCGGCCTGTGTGTGCGGCCTGGGGTCGCCTGGGTGTGCGGCCTGGGTGTGCGGCCTGGGTGTGCGGCCTGGGTGTGCAGCCAGGTGTCGCCTGGGTGTGCGGCCTGGGGTCGCCTGGGTATGCGGCCTGGGTGTGCGGCCTGGGTGTGCCGCCTGGGGTCGCCTGGGTGTGTGGCCTGGGATCGCCTGTGTGTGCCGCCTGGGGTCGCCTGGGTGTGTGGCCTGGGATTGCCTGTGTGTGCGGACTGGGGTCGCCTGGGTGTGTGGCCTGGGATCGCTTGTGTGTGCGGCCTGGGTGTGCGGCCTGGGGTCGCCTGGGTTTGCGGCCTGGGTGTGCGGCCTGGGTGTGCGGCTTGGGGTCGCCTGGGTGTACGGTGCAGAAGATAATGAAGCCATGTATTGTGTTTATCTTAACTGCTAGAAAGTGTTCGTATTGCCATGAGGTGGCGAGGTATTCGTGTTCGATGGTGTTGCGTATGAGAATGGCGACTCCCTCGTGTCTACTGTCTGGCGACTGTCGTGATGTATACCCGTAATGTCTAATATTATATCCGTTGGTGATACATGTGCTGTTAAGTATCACAACATCGGGTTTTTTCTCTTCGAGGAGAGTGGCAATCAGATGACGGCCATTGTGATAGCTGTGCACGTTAAATTGTAAGATTTTTAGCATTTTACGACTTATGGAAGTTTATTGTCCTTCTGTGTCAGTTGTCGATGAAGGCCGTTGACGCACCGTTTGAGAGTTTCACTTGTATCATGTTTCTAGTCTTGGGTCGGGATCTATCTGGTGAGGGGTCAGGCGAGGGGAGAGGGGAGGGGAGAGGGTCATTGTCGACAATTTGAAGGTCGAGGTTGACCGTTGGTGGGTTGTCTGGTGTGTGGGCAGGATCAGGTGCTGGGGCTCCTCTGGGAGGGTTAGTCGTTGGACGGAGGGAGGGGGAAGGGGGAGGAGGGGATTGATGAGTTGAGGTTCAGGGGAGACTGTCGTGGTGGTGGAAGTTGGGACGGTGGGGGTGGGAGAGGAATTGGTATTTGGAGGGACAGTTGGATTGTTGGTGTTGGGTTGGGGGGGGTTGTGGATGGAGTTGTGTTAGGGGGTGCGGAGGGGGTATTGGAAGTTGGGAGGGTGACAGGTTGAGTTGTTGGGGGAGAGTTGGAAGTGTTACTGGGGGTCTCCTGGGATATGTTTTCGTTAGGGGTCAGGGTGGCGGACGAGACAGGGGTCGGTGAGGGATGGTTGTTGGCGGGGGAGCTGAGGAGTTCAGGTGGAGTGCTTACATTGGGTAGGTTGTTGTGAGCAAGCAGCAAATCGACTTATCTTCCCCGCTCAGGAACAACACTTTTAGGTAGCACGCATGCATCCTACCCTGTAGGGTGAGGAGGTCTGAAGAATTGGTAGTCGGGATAGGAGAAGCTTGGGTGGCAGGGGGAGGAGCAGCAGCAGCCTCTCGGGGCCGTAGGGTCCACGAGAGGCAGGCGCATGCCGGCTCCTTTCATCAGGAGCTGGCGACAAGACACGTTCTGTCCAAGGCTCGATGGTCTGATGAGATGGAGCTCCTCGCTAGGGCTGAGGCCGGGATGGCAGCTGGTCCCTCACTAGTTGCCGGGCAGGGCCTGAACCAGCGGTTGCGGGAGATTGTCCCTTCTAGGACGATCGAAGCGATCAAAGGGCTCCGACGCAAGGCGTCATATAAGTCCAGGGTTCAGGAACTGACCTTGAACTTAAACCTGATCCAGGAAACTGGTGAAGGTGAGGTGCTGGGTGGCTCGCCGATTGGGCGTCGTGTCCCAGCCATAACGAGAAGTAACACGCGGGATGACACAGAGGGGGAAGCACCACGTACAGGGATGTACGCGTGTGCGGAACCCGGCGGTGAGATGACCATTCCTCCCGCGGTTTTATCCGTCCCAGCCATTCCGCGGATCCCCCAACCCCAACAAATGATTACTTCCTTTATGGTGGAGACTGTTGCCTACTTCGACCTGTTATTACTCGACCCCACAAGGACATCGTGGGGCGAGGACGCCCTAAATGTTGCCCTGGACCACTTGCGTCAGGGTGACAGCCTCGCCGCCTCCAGGGCCGCTGCAAAACACGCATCGGAGATGCTAAGTTCTTGCAGCCCGCCCCAAGACCGCCCGGATCGTGGTGAAGGTGGTTCAAGGCAGTCAGCGAACCAGGGCCGTGCACGCCAAGCGGAGGAGACACCTTTGCGCGGGAATCGGCTTAGAAGGGAGCAATACCGCAAAACACAGAGACTCTATCGAGAAAATAGGTCTTTGGCTGCTGGACAGATCCTCAAAGGTGATTGGGAGGTACCGCCAACTTCGGTTGGGCCGGACCGCCTCATTCCCTTTTGGGGGGCTCTCTTCTCTCGACCGTCTGAGCCGGACGAGCGTGTCATTACCGACTACGACTTATACAGTGAGCAAATGGCAAGAGTCATAACCATAGACGAGGTAGCACATCACCTCAAGGCGACGCGAACATCTGCCCCTGGACCTGATGGAATGACGACGAGGTTACTGAAGTCCATTCCTCCGAGGGTACTGGCTAAGATGTTCAACCTTTGGCTTGCTACGTCTGCACTGCCAGAGCCATTCAAGGCAAACAGAACGGTGCTGATACCAAAGGTCCCTAACCCTACCGAGCCCAAGGACTACCGCCCAATTACGATCTCATGCGCGGTAGTCCGACTGCTCCATAAGATACTGAGCAGCCGCATCTCTAGCCTCATCAAGATCGACGAGGCTCAAAAGGCATTTGTTCCAGTTGACGGATGCCTTGAGAACTTGACGATCTTAGATGCGATCGTCGGTCGTGCGCGAGCACACGCCCACGGTGTGCACCTTGCATTCTTAGACATGACAAAAGCGTTCGATAGTGTTAACCATAGCACTATCGAACGTGCCATGTTGTGGAAAGGGGATTCCAGCCCTAGTCAGGTCATATATTATGTCGACGTACGACCGAGCCTTCACAAAAATCGAAGGCAGCGATGGGATGTCGGAGAAAATATATATGACTCGTGGGGTCAAGCAGGGCGACCCATTATCGCCGATGCTCTTTAACCTGGTGATTGACGAGGGAATCATTAGGGTAAAGGAGACCAGCGTAGGGGTAAAGTTAGGTGACAAGACCGTATCAGCACTGGCTTTTGCTGATGATTTGGTTCTGGTAGCGCAGACGCCCACTGGCTTGCAAAAGGCAATGGACGTCATGGCTGAGACCATCGCGGGGGGCGGGCTTCAAGTGAACCCAGGGAAATGTCGTACCCTCAGCATGGAGGTTGACGGCAAGCGAAAGACTTGGTACCTCAATAAAAATAGGACGTATCAAGTCTTGGGCAGCGCCGTCGGCTCCATGAGTGCTGAGGACGATTATAAGTACCTCGGAATTCTCGTCGGGGCCGGGGGTCGCCGAAAGTCTTATGGGGCCTTGCTAGAAGAGGGGCTAAGAAACCACCATGGCCCCTCTAAAACCCCAACAACGGATTGCGCTGCTGGTTGAACATCTGATCCCCAAGCTCATGCATCGACTTGTGTTGGGGGAAGTATATAAGACACAGTTAGCACGCATGGACAGGCAGGTGCGAGTGGCGGTTCGCCGCTGGCTTCGCCTAGCCTATGACGTGCCCTGCGCATTCTTCCACTCGACATCTGGAGATGGTGGGCTGAGCATACCAGACTTTGTCTCAACCGTCCGGCTTAACAAACAAGCGCGGTTCGAAAAACTTCTCAACTCGTCCGACCCAGTAATTCAGGCGGCTGTTCGGGAGCCTGCAGTCTTGAGCAAACTGCAGCGCTGGTCCGGACCTGCATGCATTGCCGGTCGCCAGGCGGGAAGTAAGATCGAACGTCAGCACGTATGGCGTGCCAATCTAATCAGCACTGTCGACGGTGCGGCTCTCGCTCCATCTACCACTGTGCCTCAAGTGAGTAGATGGGTGAATAGTGGGAACCGTTTCTTGTCCGGTGCTGATTACGTGAAGGCCGTTCAAGTGCGGATAGGCGCCTTGCCCACCCCTGCCAGGGCGTCCAGAGGCCGGCCCGAAATAAACGGCCTCTGTGACACCTGTCAGAAACCGGGTACGCTGGGTCACATCGCTCAGATGTGTCCACGTACACACAGGGGTCGAGTCAAGAGACACGACAACATCTGTGCGTTTTTGGCTGGACGTCTGAGGCAAAGGGGTTTTCCAGGTGTCCTGCGAGCCCCGCATTCCGATTGTGGGGTCCTTTAGAAAGCCGGACATCGTAGCTTCTAAAGGCACGGAGACCTACATAATAGACACCCAGGTCTCCGGTGTTCACTTCCCGCTTTCGGCTGCACATGCCTACAAGTGCAGCTACTATGGTACCCCGGAAGTCTTACAAGGCGTACGGGAATACACAGGTAAAGACACCGTGCATGTTACCTCAGCTACCCTGAGTTGGCGAGGTGCATGGTGTCAAGAAAGCGTGAGTGCTCTCAGGGGGTTAGGGCTGACGTACCGGGACCTAGAGGTGTACAGCGTCAAAGCCCTAACCTGGACGCATTCCCTTCACAGGATGTGGTCCAAGAGCACAGGTTAGTAGTCAGAGCCTGCCTCGAACATCTGGTGTCGGCCCACCGAGCAGGCGAAAGGTCATCTCCCCCTTGTCGGCTTGGGGTGTGCGGGATTAGGCTGTTCTCCCGTGGCCCCCACAGGCAGGTACCAGTTCCTGAGGGCGGGTTGCCGGGCGGGATGGTGGACGCCTAGGCAGGGTGGCCCATTGCTCCCGCGCGACGGCCGCACCGGAAGGTGAGCGGTGCTGGAAGGTCGCTGTGCCGAAGTCGGCAATCTAAGTTGAAACGGGCCCAACAGAGTCCGAAACATACTCTAACTGCCACCTCAAACTTATCTCGAACTTTGCTATCAGCATTCTGATCTACAATCTTCCTCTTATAGTATCCATACAGTTTTCCTATTAACAACTTCCTTCACTCTCAATACGTAGTGTTAGCCGACGAACCATCACCTTTGCACAGTAGATAGATCTTCCCCATCGCACCACTACTAATTGGCAAGTTTGAAAAAAAAAAAAAAAAATAAGAGTTTGTGGAAGGAGGTGAGTTGGATTTTTGTGCCTGACGCACTACGCGGAGTTGCTCCTTCTTACGTGGGCACAGCCCAGATACAGCAACGTGATTATCATTTACAGTTAACGCACTCGCTGCCTGAACCCTGTACTCACGAAAACCATGACCAGTTTCAGCGTATTGACTACAGATTTGGTGGGATTCTTTACAGTTCTTAGTCTCATATTCGTATCTAAGACAGTTGAAACATTGTTGTACGTCGATATATTTATCTTTCTTCAGGTATTTTGCGGGCATAGAGATCATGGGGAACAGGACTCCCCGGGAGAGCAGGCGATCGGCCTCGGTCGGGTTTGAACATTGTATCTTTATTAATCTGGAGTTATTCGGTTTATAGACGTTGATGACATTAACGTCATTGTTTTCGCCATTGATGGCTTCAACAATCTCCGAAGGGCTGAGGGACAAGATAGATGCATCAACATTGTAGGCAATAATAGTACATCTAGCTTGAAGGGGGCAGCGGTCCTGAACGATCTGGTAGTTTTTTTTAGCTAGTTCATCAAGGAGAGGCTTAGATAGGATTCCATCTAAATCACTATCTTTGCCCTAGCAAATCTTAAACTGGTAATTGTTCGAAGGGAATTGAATAACCCTAGTAGGACGGATCTCAGTGGTCTTAAATACGATGGACAGGAAGGAGTTCGAACGTGGAAGGGGGCGGGGGGAGGCAATCAGTTTTGAGAGATTTTAGACGTATGTCGGGCGGCATGTTAGTGGCATCAGTGTCCTAGTGCGAGAAAACGTGAGTGAGGGACGCTCGACGGTCCAAGGTAGGGGAGAGGTAAGAGATAGTGTGAGGGTCTCCACCCCGTCAGGTGAGAACAGGTCCACTCCAGCCGCCGCTCCTCAGGAAAATGAGTTTTCCAGAATGGGGTGGGGAAGCTGGGGTAGAGATTGCTCAAACCAAACGGTCGAGAGATGGATGATGGATGATAAAAATAAAAAAAGAAAAGGGATATGAAGATGGACTGGTGGCAACGCGGGGGTGTGGGGTGCAGCGAGGGTGGTGAGGGAACAGCCTGCCGGCGTCGTCACCGTAACGGTCTCCCGCGGGAAGGACCAACGCGGGAGGCAACGTTACAATCCACTTCTTTCTTCTGTCTTCTCTGTTCTGTCTTCTTTCTTCCCTCTTTTGTCTTCTCTCTTCTTTCTTCTCTCTTCGTGGGATCTGGCGGTTAATTCTCCATCAACCACCTGGCCGAAACAGGAGCAGCAAGAACCTTCTCGAATGGCAAGAGAAGAAGGGAATACGATGATAGAAAGGTCCCTTTACTATTAACACAGGTTGCTGCCTGAGCCTGACACTCACGAAAACCGTGATCAATTTCCGCACATTGACGGCATGTCTGGTGCTGAGCTTTGCAGCTCTTAGTCTCGTGTCCGTATTGTAGACATTTAAAACCTTGTATATCGAGGTACTGGTCGGGTTTGTGGTATTTGGCAGGCACTGAGATCATGGGAAACAAGATTCCCCGGGAGAGTAGGCGATCTGTCTCGGTCGAGTTAGAGCATTGTATTTTAAGTGATCTTGAAGTGTTCAGTTATCTCTATGGGGTTAAGGGACAAGATAGATGCATCAATATTATTAGCACTATCGATGCATCTAGCTTGAAGGGGATGGTCGTAAGCTTGGATAGGATCTCATCTGGATCGCTATCCTTGCTTAAACATATTCTATATAGATATTTATTAGTAGGGATTGAATAACCCTACTGGGACGGACCTCAGTGGTCTTAAATACAATCGTTAGTAATTCGAACGTGTAAAGAGGGGGGGGGGGGGACTTTCTGTTTTAATCAATTTTAAACGAATGTCAGGAGGCATGATGGCATCAATGTCCTAATGCCGAGGAAACGTAGGTGAGGGACCACAACCCCACTCCAGGGAGGACCCTGCACTATCACAGGGTAACCCAGGAGGCTCGGCGGGAGTGGTAAGAATGTGAGGGTCTCAACCCCGTTAGGTGAGAACAGGTCCACACCAAGCCTCCGCTCCTCAGGAAGTAATTTTCCTGAATGGAGTAGGGAAGCTGGGGTAGAAATTGTTCAAACCTAACGGTCGAGAGGTGTTCGATGATGGATGGTAAAAAAGATAGAAAAAAGCTCGAGAGAAATGGACTGGAGGCAACGTAGGGTGGAGAGTGAGTTGCCTTTATATCCCACACTCTAGCCAAGGTCAGTCTCTCTCTGGTGTTCACTCGCAAAGCATCTCATGGTGTCACGGACGGCAGTTGTGGACTGACAGGGTGAGCTACACTGTGTTATAAACGTGTTATGGTGATACAGAAGACTGCAGCATGGAGGGACAACCAGGGCCATATTCTCCGTGCAGCGAAACCTCCTCAAACAGTTTTGACAACAGGAGACAGAAGGTCATAAACACAAGAAAATCCCTTCAAATGTCCTGAGTGTCAGAAAAGCTTTACGAAACATGTCTATCTTCATAGGCACATGAAATTACATACTTTTGGGAAGACATATCAGTGTAAAGAATACCAGAGTACCTTCTCCCGTAAGAACAACTTAGTGTTGCAGATGAAAGTTCACATTGGACAAAAGCAATATCAGTGTTCAGAGTGTCAAAAGTATTTTTCTAAAAAATGTGATTTAAAGAAACACTTGAGAATCCATACTGGTGAGAACCCATACCAATGTTCAGAATGTCAAAAAAGTTTTTCTTTTAAAAGTAGGTTAGTGACACACCTGAGAGTTCACACGGGCGAGAAGCCATACCGATGTTCAGAATGTCAGAAAAGTTTTTCTCAGAAAAGTAGTTTAGTGACACACCTGAGAGTTCACACAGGCGAGAAGCCATACCAATGTTCAGAATGTCAAAAAACTTTTTCTCAGAAAAGTAATTTAGTCAAAACCATTGAGAGTTCAAACGGGCGAGAAGCCATATCACCTTTTTCTCAGAAAAGTGATTTAGTGAGACACCTGAAAGTTCACACGGGCGAGATGCCGTACCAATGTTCAGAATGTCAAAAAACTTTTTCTCAGAAAAGTAATTTAGTGAAACACCTGAGAGTTCACACGGGCGAGAAGCCATACCAATGTTCAGAATGTCAAAAAACTTTTTCTCGTAAAGGTGATTTAGTGACACACCTGAGAGTTCACACGGGCGAGAAGCCATACCAATGTTTAGAATGTCAAAAAACATTTTCTCAGAAAAGTAATTTAGTGACACACCTGAGAGTTCACACGGGCGAGAAGCCATACCAATGTTTAGAATGTCAAAAAACATTTTCTCAGAAAAGTAATTTAGTGAGACACCTGAGAGTTCACACGGGCGAGATGCCATACCAATGTTCAGAATGTCAAAAAACTTTTTCTCGTAAAGGTGATTTAGTGACACACCTGAGAGTTCACACGGGCGAGAAGCCATACCAATGTTCAGAATGTCAAAAAAGTTTTGCTTTTAAAAGTGATTTAGTGAGACACCTGAGAGCTCACACGGGCGAGATGCTATACAAATGTTCAGAATGTCAAAAAAGTTTTGCTTTTAAAAGTGATTTAGTGAGACACCTGAGAGCTCACACGGGCGAGAAGCCGTACCAATGTTCAGAATGTCAAAAAACTTTTTCTCAGAAAAGTCATTTAGTGACACACCTGAGAGTTCACACAGGCGAGATGCCATACCAATGTTCAGAATGTCAAAAAACTTTTTCTCGTAAAGGTGATTTAGTGAGACACCTGAGAGTTCACACGGGTGAGAAGCCATACCAATGTTCAGAATGTCAAAAAAGTTTTCCTCGGAAAAGTAATTTAGTGACACATCTGAGACTTCACACAGGCTAGAAGCTATACCAATGTTCAGAATTTCAAAAGCAATTTTATAACAGAGGTAATTTAGTAAAACGTCTGAGAGTTCACAGAGCCGAGATGCCAAACAAGTAAAAAGAATATCAAAAAACCTTTTCTGGTATAAGTACTTCAGTGACACATCGAGAGGTTACACAAGCGAGGAACCATAATAGTGTTCAGAATGTCAAGAAACTCTCCCTGGTAAAAGTGCTTTAGTCAGACACCTGAGAGTTCACAAGGCAAGAAGCCATACCGGTGTTCAGAATGTCAAAAACAATTTTCTTGAAGAGGTGATTAAGGAAGACATCGGAGAGTTCACACAGGGTAGAAACCATGCTTATGTTCAGAATGTCCTAAATGTTTCTCCCGAAAAAGCAGTATAGTAAAACGTAAGGTAGTTGAACGCATTCAAGATCTCATGTGGTGAGAACCGGCCACGACCCGCGTGTACTGGAGCGACTCATGACGTCACACCCATCTTTCCCAAGATCACAGAGGACCCCACCAGGGAGGTCAGGCGCCAAACAGGTGAGACCACACAATGATAAACAAATGATATTGTTTCATCTCTGGTACTATACTAGTATTTCTGTAAAATAATATTACTCTCTCTCTCTCTCTCTCTCTCTCTCTCTCTCTCTCTCTCTCTCTCTCTCTCTCTCTCTAATAATCATTATAAACTGCATAGTATGGAGCCCAAAATTAAACCGCATGATTCAAATATATATATATATATATATATATATATATATATATATATATATATATATATATATATATATATATACATATATATATATGAGAGAGCTTGGGAAGTGAGTCAGTTGTTGTTCGCTGATGATACAGCGCTGGTGGCGGATTCATGTGAGAAACTGCAGAAGCTGGTGACGGAGTTTGGTAAAGTGTGTGGAAGAAGAAAGTTAAGAGTAAATGTCAATAAGAGCAAGGTTATTAGGTACAGAGGGGTTGAGGGTCAAGTCAATTGGGAGGTGAGTTTGAATGGTGAGAGGCTGGAGGAAGTGAAGTGTTTTAGATATCTGGGAGTGGATCTGTCAGCGGATGGAACCATGGAAGCGGAAGTGGATCATAGGGTGGGGGAGGGGGCGAAAATTTTGGGAGCCTTGAAAAATGTGTGGAAGTCGAGAACATTATCCCGGAAAGCAAAAATGGGTATGTTTGAAGGAATAGTAGTTCCAACAATGTTGTATGGTTGCGAGGCGTGGGCTATGGATAGAGTTGTGCGCAGGAGGATGGATGTGCTGGAAATGAGATGTTTGAGGACAATGTGTGTTGTGAGGTGGTTTGATCGAGTAAGTAACGTAAGGGTAAGAGAGATGTGTGGAAATAAAAAGAGCGTGGTTGAGAGAGCAGAAGAGGGTGTTTTGAAATGGTTTGGGCACATGGAGAGAATGAGTGAGGAAAGATTGACCAAGAGGATATATGTGTCGGAGGTGGAGGGAACAAGGAGAAGAGGGAGACCAAATTGGAGGTGGAAAGATGGAGTGAAAAGGATTTTGTGTGATCGGGGCCTGAACATGCAGGAGGGTGAAAGGAGGGCAAGGAATAGAGTGAATTGGAGCGATGTGGTATACAGGGGTTGACGTGCTGTCAGTGGATTGAATCAAGGCATGTGAAGCGTCTGGGGTAAACCATGGAAAGCTGTGTAGGTATGTATATTTGCGTGTGTGGACGTGTGTATGTACATGTGTATGGGGGGGGTTGGGCCATTTCTTTCGTCTGTTTCCTTGCGCTACCTCGCAAACGCGGGAGACAGCGACAAAGTATAAAAAAAAAAAAAAAAAAAAATATATATATATATATATATATATATATATATATATATATATATATATATATATATATATATATATATATATCCCTGGGGATAGGGGAGAAAGAATACTTCCCACGTATTCCCTGCGTGTCGTAGAAGGCGACTAAAAGGGAAGGGAGCGGGTGGCTGGAAATCCTCCCCTCTCGTTTTTTTTTTAATTTTCCAAAAGAAGGAACAGAGAAGGGGGCCAGGTGAGGATATTCCCTCTAAGGCCCAGTCCTCTGTTGATAACGATACCTCGCTAATGCGGGAAATGGCGAATAGTACGAAAGAAAAAAAGAATATATATATATATATATATATATATATATATATATATATATATATATATATATATATATATATATATATATATATATTGATTTTCTAAAAGAAAGAACAGAGAAGGGGGCCAGGTGAAGATATTCCCCACTTCTTAACGCTACCTCGCTATCACGGGAAATGGCGAAAAGTATGAATGAAAGAAATATATATATATATATATATATATATATATATATTAGAAAGTTTGGATGAAAAAAAGTCGTCATTTTTTAATGTTTGTACCGGTTTATAAGTATGTTTGTACCGGTTTATAAGTATGTTTGTACCGGTTTATAAGTATGTTTGTACCGGTTTATAAGTATGTTTGTACCGGTTTATAAGTATGTTTGTACCGGTTTATAAGTATGTTTGTACCGGTTTATAAGTATGTTTGTACCGGTTTATAAGTATGTTTTTACCGGTTTATAAGTATGTTTGTACGGGTTTATAAGTATGTTTGTACCGGTTTATAAGTATGTTTGTACCGGTTTATAAGTATGTTTGCACCGGTTTATAAGTATGTTTGTACCGGTTTATAAGTATGTTTGTACCGGTTTATAAGTATGTTTGTACGGGTTTATAAGTATGTTTGTACGGGTTTATAAGTATATTTGTACCGGTTTATAAGTATGTTTGTACCGGTTTATAAGTATGTTTGTACCGGTTTATAAGTATGTTTGTACGGGTTTATAAGTATGTTTGTACCGGTTTATAAGTATGTTTGTACCGGTTTATAAGTATGTTTGTACCGGTTTATAAGTATGTTTGTACGGGTTTATAAGTATGTTTGTACCGGTTTATAAGTATGTTTGTACCGGTTTATCAGTAAGTTTGTACCGGTTTATAAGTATGTTTGTACGGGTTTATAAGTATGTTTGTTCTATCTCTGGGATTGATTTTTGATATTAATGCCTATACGAGAAAACAGCCCTGGTGGCTGATTCATGTGAGAAACTGCAGAAGCTGGTGACTGAGTTTGGTAAAGTGTGTGAAAGAAGAAAGTTAAGAGTAAATGTGAATAAGAGCAAGGTTATTAGGTACAGTAGGGTTGAGGGTCAAGTCAATTGGGAGGTAAGTTTGAATGGAGAAAAACTGGTGGAAGTAAAATGTTTTAGATATCTGGGAGTGGATCTGGCAGCGGATGGAACCATGGAAGCGGAAGTGAATCATAGGGTGGGGGAGGGGGCGAAAATCCTGGGAGCCTTGAAGAATGTGTCTAAGTCGAGAACATTATCTCGGAAAGCAAAAATGGCTATGTTTGAAGGAATAGTGGTTCCAACAATGTTGTATGGTTGCGAGGCGTGGGCTATGGATAGAGTTGTGCGCAGGAGGGTGGATGTGCTGGAAATGAGATGTTTGAGGACAATGTGTGGTGTGAGGTGGTTTGATCGAGTAAGTAATGTAAGGGTAAGAGAGATGTGTGGAAATAAAAAGAGCGTGGTTGAGAGAGCAGAAGAGGGTGTTTTGAAATGGTTTGGGCACATGGAGAGAATGAGTGAGGAAAGATTGACCAAGAGGATATATGTGTCGGAGGTGGAGGGAACGAGGAGAAGTGGGAGACCAAATTGGAGGTGGAAAGATGGAGTGAAAAAGATTTTGTGTGATCGGGGCCTGAACATGTAGGAGGGTGAAAGGCGGGCAAGGAATAGAGTGATTTGGATCGATGTGGTATACCGGGGTTGACGTGCTGTCAGGGGACTGAATCAGGGCATGTGAACCATCTGGGGTAAACCATGGAAAGTTGTGTGGGGCCTGGATGTGGAAAGGGAACTGTGGTTTCGGGCATTATTGCGTGACAGCTGGAGACTGAGTGTGAACGAATGGGGCCTTTGTCGTCTTTTCCTGGAGCTACCTCGCACACATAAGGGGGGAGGGGGATGGTATTCCATGTGTGGCGAGGTGGCGATGGGAATGAATAGGGGCAGTGTGAACTGTGTGCATGGGTATATATGTATGTGTCTGTGTGTGTATATATATGTGTACAATGAGATGTATAGGTATGTATATTTGCGTGTGTGGGCGTGTGTGTGTGTACATTGTGTATGGGGGTGGGTTGTGCCATTTCTTTCGTCTGTTTCCTTGCGCTACCTCGCAAACGCGGGAGACAGCGACAAAGCAAAATAATAATAATAACGAGAAAACTGTCTAGAAAAATACAAAGGTATCATTAGGGATACATAGTCCAACTGTATTATAAAGTGTATTACAAAACTACATACCATAAGAACATGAGAAGTAAGGACACTGCAAGAGGCGTATTGGCCCGAGCTAGGCAGGTCCTGAGTCTGTCCACAAACCAACTGCCTGTACCCATAAACACATCCAACCTTCGTTTAAAGCTATTTTTTTTTTTTTTTCGATCTTGCCAATTAGTAGTGGTGCGATGGGGAAGATCTATCTACTGTGCAAAGGTGATGGTTCGTCGGCTAACACTACGTATTGAAAGTGAAGGAAGTTGTTAATAGGAAAACTGTATGGATACTATAAGAGGAAGGTTGTAGATCAGAATGCTGATAGCAAAGTTCGAGATAAGTTTGAGGTGGCAGTTAGAGGATGTTTCGGACTCTGTTGGGCCCGTTTCGACTTAGGTTGCCGACTTCGGCACAGCGACCTTCCAGCACCGCTCACCTTCCGGTGCGACCGTCGCGCGGGAGCAATGGGCAACCCTGCCTAGGCGTCCACCATCCCGCCCGACAACCCGCCCTCAGGAACTGGTACCTGCCTGTGGGGGCCACGGGAGAACAGCCTAATCCCGCACACCCCAAGCCGACAAGGGGGAGATGACCTTTCGCCTGCTCGGTGGGCCGACACCAGATGTTCGAGGCAGGCTCTGACTACTAACCTGTGCTCTTGGACCACATCCTGTGAAGGGAATGCGTCCAGGTTAGGGCTTTGACGGTGCACACCTCTAGGTCCCGGTACGTCAGCCCTAACCCCCTGAGAGCACTCACGCTTTCTTGACACCATGCACCTCGCCAACTCAGGGTAGCTGAGGTAACATGCACGGTGTCTTTACCTGTGTATTCCCGTACGCCTTGCAAGACTTCCGGGGTACTATAGTAGCTGCACTTGTAGGCATGTGCAGCCGAAAGCGGGAAGTGAACCCCGGAGACCTGGGTGTCTATTATGTAGGTCTCCGTACCTTTAGAAGCTACGATGTCCGGCTTTCTAAAGGACCCCACAATCGGAATGCGGGGCTCGCAGGACACCTGAAAATCCCTTTGCCTCAGACGTCCAGCCAAAAACGCACAGATGTTGTCGTGTCTCTTGACCCGACCCCTGTGTGTACGTGGGCACATCTGAGCGATGTGTCCCAACGTACCCGGTTTCTGACAGGTGTCGCAGAGGCCGTTTATTTTGGGCCGGCCTCTGGACGCCCTGGCATGGGTGGGCAAGGCGCCTATCCGCACTTGAACGGCCTTCACATAATCAGCACCGGACAAGAAACGGTTCCCACTATTCACCCATCTACTCACTTGAGGCACGGTGGTAGATGGAGCGAGAGCCGCACCGTCAACAGTGCTGATTAGATTGGCACGCCATACGTGCTGACGTTCGGTCTTACTTCCCGCCTGGCGACCGGCAATGCATGCGGGTCCGGACCAGCGCTGCAGTTTGCTCAAGACTGCAGGCTCCTGAACAGCCGCCTGAATTACTGGGTCGGACGAGTTGAGAAGTTTTTCGAACCGCGCTTGTTTGTTTAGCCGGACCGTTGAGACAAAGTCTGGTATGCCCAGCCCACCATCTCCAGATGTCGAGTGGAAGAATGCGCAGGGCACGTCATGGGCTAGGCGGAGCCAGCGGCGAACCGCCACTCGCACCTGCCTGTCCATGCGTGCTAACTGTGTCTTATATACTTCCCCCAACACAAGTCGATGCATGAGCTTGGGGATCAGATGTTCAATCAGCAGCGCAATCCGTTGTTGGGGTTTTAGAGGGGCCATGGTGGTTTCTTAGCCCCTCTTCTAGCAATGCCCTATAAGACTTTCGGCGACCCCCGGCCCCAACGAGAATTCCGAGGTACTTATAATCGTCCTCAGCACTCATGGAGCCGACGGCGCTGCCCAAGACTTGATACGTCCTATTTTTATTGACGTACCAAGTCTTCCGCTTGCCGTCAACCTCCATGCTGAGGGTACGACATTTCCCTGGGTTCACTTGAAGCCCACCCCCCGCGAGGGTCTCAGCCATGACGTCCATTGCCTTTTGCAAGCCAGTGGGCGTCTGCGCTACCAGAACCAAGTCGTCAGCAAATGCCAGCGCTGATACGGTCTTGTCACCTAACTTTACCCCTACGCCGGTCTCCTTTACCCTAATGATTCCCTCGTCAATCACCAGGTTAAAGAGCATCGGCGATAATGGGTCGCAAATGAATTTCAATATCACCACTTAAAGTAGGCCTTTCAACTAGTTGTGGCTTTAAAGCAAACTTTTTCTAGCCAAGGTTTAGTTAGCACCTAAACTAATCCCCACGACCTTACCTTAAGAAATATTTTCAGAAGGTACTGTCTGAACATATTTCTAAGGTAAGGTCATTTAGGTTTGGTTTAGATGCTACCCTAACCTAGGCTAGAAAAAGTTTCATTTGCTTCAGAGCCCCAACTACGTAGACGGGCTACTGTTGAGATTAAACAGTAACAGAAAGGTGATAAAACTGAGATGAAATGAATAAAAGTATAGAATGGGTCAGTGGAAAGTTGAAGTATTTGCTAAATACAATTTTTGACAGATCCAAATGCATCCTGTTCCTCCCACACAAATCCCATAGGAGGAGAAACCGGTGAAAATAACTCGCGAGGTGGAGCAACACATGGGGGCTATCAAACAGCTCGAGTCTCTTAGTGTACTGAGTTTAATAACAGCGGTGAACCCAAACATCTGTTTCGCCTGCCGACGTGGCAAACCCGCAGCCAACAATGACGTGTCAGGCACAGCTTATTTGTGCACCGACCTATGAACAAACATACAATTTATACCCAAATTAATGTAAATTCATATATAATAATAAATCAAATATCAACACCCTTTAAAGTCTCAATACAAATAATCTTGGTAATCCCATTCTCCCTCACAAACCGAGTGAACCAAGTTCAAACCCCTGGCGTCAACATCATTCAAACCCCTGGCGCCAACATCTCCCCACCATAGGAGTACTTTTAATAACTCCTATCCTTACTCTCAACAACATGATCATATGACATCAGGATGTATAAATACAAATGTCTCACTAAGAGACAACTCAACCCTCACCCTGGGAAGCAAATGATACAATAAAACGATAAACAATACCCAAAGGGACTATACTGATCATTAACTTAAATCTACAATACATCTCAAACCCTCCAATCTCTCATATTCAGCCTCTGAGGAGGCTTTACAGTTCGTCCTGTTCTAGACACATAAGTTGACGACGGTGTCATGGAGTGAGCCTCATCAGAACCTTGAGCATATGCTGGGAAGGCATCTGTTGGTGGTAAGGGACTATGAGCTTCATCTGTTGTAGCATCCTCCCCTGCAGATGAAAGCTCCAAGTTATGCAGTTTTTGCACTGGTCTACTAATTACTCCCTTTGCAGTCTTAACTTTGACACTACGAATTATTCCATTCTTCCCAGGGAATAGCTCAACAATCACTCCAAGGGGCCATTTCAAGAGAGGAGAATTATCTTCCCGAACCAGCACAACAGATCCCTTCTCCAGTTTACATCTGGGTGTGAAACCTGTAATGATAGGGGGTAAATTCAATAAATAGTCAGACACCCACACACTCCAAAACTTATCAAGTTGTTGATGTCTCGGGCTTTCTCGCTCACATAGGTCCTTATGTGACATTTCAGGAACCTGGCAATCACCTTTAAGCTCTCTATGAAATCCAGCAGTGCGCCCAATTAAAAAATGAGAAGGTGTTAAAGGGCTTACAGAATTAGGATCATCTGTGGCAAAAGTTAAGGGTCTGGAATTTACACATGCCTCAATTTCATGTAAGGTAGTCTCTAGCTCACATCTTGTTAAACATTTTATACCAAGAGTCTTTCTCAGAGCTAATTTAACAGATCGGAATAATCTTTCCCACCAACCTCCCCACCATGGAGCATGGGCTACAACAAACTTCCACTGGGGAGCAAGGGTGCCAAAGAACTGATGCATTTGTTTAGACATACTAATAAAAGTCTTGGCATTGTCAGAGTAAATAACTGATGGAAGGCCTCTTCTGGCAGAAAACCTACGAAAGGCAAGTATGCAGTCATCATAAGACATAGAGTTAGTCAACTCTAAGTGCACTGTACGGACAACTCCACAAGTGAATAACAAAATGTACAGCTTCTTGCATGGAAAATCAACACAAAACAGTGATCCAGCATAATCTACACCTGTCACAGTGAAAGGAGGAGCAGAGTTAATTCTTAGCCCTGGGAGAGGTGCTACAGGCTGACGGCAAGCTTGTGAGCTTTCTTAATCCGACGATTAAGTAACAAGATCTTAATGTTGAAATTAAAGTGGAAACACCAGCGTGTTTCAGAAATACATGTTGGAAACTAACTAACAGCTTGACAATGTGACCTGCTGGAATGATCATAGGATACTTGCAATCGTAACTTAATTCAGCCTGGTCCAGCCGACTCTTGCTTCTCAAAAGACCATTTTCATCCATAAAAGGATTGAATTTCATATTGTCAGAACTCTTAGGGAGTGACTTTCCAAGCATTAAGGCATTGATCTCTTGGCTGTACCTTTCTCTCTGAACACAAATTATTAACTTTGTCTTAGCTTGATCTAACTCTGTATAAGACAAGGGCCCAAAACATTTAACAGCATGAGGTTTACAATTGTTCACAAACCTTATTACCCAAGCTACACACTTAATAGCTTTTATAAAATGACCCCAGCGGGCGTAGTCAATCCCTACTGATGGATGCTCGGACACTAAGCATGTCACTGGGCTGTCAGGGAATACCTCCTCTACAATGGGCAGTGCTGCTGGTACCTCATCCTCTTGCATGGGAGTAAAGTGTTCAGAGAGCCAAGCAGGACCATTCAGCCACGAGGTACAGGAAATTAAGTCTTCAGCAAAGGCACCTCTGGAAATAAGGTCTGCTGGATTATCTTTACCAGGAATATGCTTCCACTGAACTGGGGGGATTAAACTCTGAATCTCAGTTACTCTATTCGCTACAAAAGTCTTCCATCTATTAGGGTCTCCCTTTATCCATGACAATGCTACTTTAGAATCAGTCCAGCAGTACATTTGTACATCAATTAAGTGTAGGGAAGTCTTCACAAATACAGATAGCCTAGCACACCGAAGAGCACCCATTAATTCCAACCTCGACACCGACAATTTCTTGATAGGTGCTACCCTTCCTTTGGCTAGAACTAAGATTACCTTAAATGACCCGTCATTATCAGGAACTCTCAAGTATACACAGGCACCATACCCCTTCTCGGAAGCATCTCCAAAGGGATGCAGTTCTCCATTTTGTAGCTTATTCCATACAAGTTCTGGAAAGTAACAACGATTAACTTGCCATGTGTTAAGAACTTTTATATTTTGAACCCACTTCTGAAACCGGTGTTGCAATTCTGTAGGCAAGATCTCATCCCAAGAAAGTCCAAGTCTCCAAATATCTTGGAACATAATTTTTGTCATCATGATTACTGGGCATAGAAGGCCAAGAGGATCAAATAATTTACTGATGACACTGAGAACAGCTCTCTTTGTGGATGCTACCTCAAGATCCTTCAATTCTAAACAATCAAATGAAAATTCTATCTCCAGTCAAACACCAAAGTAAACCAAGAATCTTTGTCTCTGCATGCTTGCTGGGCTCTAAGTAGTCATTAAATCTGTCTTTTAAGGCATTGCAGTTCGAGCTCCACTTTGAAAGTGTCATACTGGCCTTGGATAGAACTGACCGTGCCTCATCAAACTTAGCAAAGGCTTCCTCTGCACTGTCAGCTCCTGACAACCAGTCATCCACATATAGGTTATCCTTTAGCTCTGCAATAACTTCAGAATCAGGAAAGCTTTTAAGAGGATGTTTAACAGTTGCGTTCAACAGAAATGGACTACTTTTATTGCCAAATGGAACTCTAGTAAATCTCATTATCCGAATGTTACCATTATAGTTCCAAAGAAATCTATGCACGTCCCAGTCTTCTTTCCTTACATTAATCTGGAGGAAAGCTTTAGTGATATCACCAGTTAAGGCAACCTTCCACCTTCTGAACCTCATAAGTACCTCTACCAACTGTGGGTTAAGAAGGGGGACCCACCTCAAGACAGTGATTTAATGAGACTCCATTATAGCTCACAGCAGATGCGTCAAAGACTGGTCTTACTTTACTTGTGGTGCTGACTTCCCTGACGACAGGATGATGAGGAAGATAGAATGTGTGGTATGGCTGTTCATCTCACCCTCAGGTACCTCTTCAATGATGCCTTCCCGTTCGTAACCCTCAAATACGGCATCACACTCCTCCTGAAGTTTAGGATTGGATTTAAATTTATGCATCAAACATAACAACCTTTTCCTTGCAAGCCTTTCATTATTTTGCAGGCTACACTTATGCTCTGATTTCCAGGGAAGAGCAACCTCATATCTATCATCCTTAAACTTAACTGTCTCTGAAAAGGATTTTAACACAAGATGGTTACTAACATCAGGATATACTTCCTTGGTACAAATTCCCACTGCCTGGGAATGCAGCCTGGGTGTGCGACCTGGGGTCGCCTGTGTGTGCAGTCTGTGTGTGCGGCCTGGGTGTGCGGCCTGGGGTCGCCCGGGTGTGCAGCCTGGGAATGCGGCCTGGGTGTGCGGCCTGGGGTCGCCTGGGTGTGCGGCCTGGGGTCGCCTGGGTGTGCGGCCTGGGTGTGCGGCCTGGGGTCGCCTGGGTGTGCGGCCTGGGTGTGCGGCCTGGGGTCGTCTGAGTGTGCAGCCTGGGTGTGCGGCCTGGGGTCGCCTGGCTGTGCGGCCTGGGTGTGCAACCTGGAGTCACCTGTGTGTGCGGCCTGGGTGTGCGGCCTGGGGTCACCTGGGTGTGCAGCCTGGGGTCGCCTGGGTGTGCGGCCTGGGGTCGCCTGGGTGTGCGGCCCGGGGTCGCCTGGGTGTGCGGCCTCGGGTCGCCTGTGTGTGCAGTCTGGGTGTGCGGCCTGGGGTCGCCTGTGTGTGCGGCCTGGGTGTGCGGCCTGGAGTCACCTGTGTGTGCAGTCTGAGTGTGCGGCTTGGGGTCGCCTGTGTGTGCAGTCTGGTTGTGCGGCCTGGGGTCGCCTGTGTGTGCGGCCTGGATGTGCGGCCTGGGGTCGCCTGGCTGTGTGGCCTGGGTGTGCAACCTGTAGTCGCCTGTGTGTGCGGCCTGGGTGTGCGGCCTGGGTGTGCGGCTTGGGTGTGCGGCCTGGAGTTGCCTGTGTGCGCAGTCTGGGTGTGCGTCTTGGGGTCGCCTGTGTGTGCAGTCTGGGTGTGCGGCCTGGATGTGCGGCCTGGGGTCGCCTAGGTCGCCTGCTTGTGTGCAGTCTGGGTGTGCGGCCTGGTGTCGCCTGTGTGTGCGGCCTGGGTGTGCGGCCTGTGTGTGCGGCCTGGGTGTGCGGCTTGGGTGTGCGGCATGGAGTTGCCTGTGTGTGCAGTCTGGGTGCGCGTCTTGGGGTCGCCTGTGTGTGCAGTCTGGTTGTGCGGCCTGGGGTCGCCTGTGTGTGCGGCCTGGGGGTCGTCCTGGGTGTGGCGGCCTGGGTGTGCGGCTGGGTGTGCGGCCTGGGTGTGCGGCCTGGAGTCGCCTGTGTGTGCAGCCTGGGTGTGCAGTCTGGGTGGCGGCCTGGGGTTGCCTGTGTGTGCGGCCTTGGTGTTCGGCCTGGGTGTGCGGCCTGGGGTCGCCTGTGTGTGCGGCTTGGGTGTGCGCCCGGGTGTGCGGCCTGGGTGTGCGGCCTGGGGTGTTCGGCCTGGGGTCGCCCGGGTGTGAGGCCGGGGATCGCCTTGGTGTGAAGCATGAGGTCGCCTGTGTGTGCGGCCTGTGTGTACGGCCTGGGTATGCGGCCTGGGGTCGCCTGGGTGTGCGGCCTGGGGTCGCCTGGGTGTGCGGCGTGGGTGTGCGGCCTGGGGTCGCCTGGGTGTGCGGCCTGGGTGTGCGGCCGGGGGTCGCCTGTGTGTGCGGACTGGGTGTGCGGCCTGGGGTCGCCTGTGTGTGCGGCCTTGGTGTGCGGCCTGGGGTCGTCTGGGTGTGCGGCCTGGGTGTGCGGCTTGGGTGTGCAGCCTGGGTGTGCGGCTTGGGTGTGCAGCCTGGGTGTGCGGCCTGGAGTCGCCTGTGTGTGCAGCCTGGGTGTGCGGCCTGGAGTCGCCTGTGTGTGCAGCCTGGGTGTGCAGTCTGGGTGTGCGGCCTGGGGTCGCCTGTGTGTGCGGCTTGGGTGTGCGGCCTAGGTGTGCAACCTGGGGTCGCCTGGGTGTGCGGCCTGGGGTCGCCTGGGTGTGCGGCCTGGGTGTGCGACCTGGGGTCATCTGTGTGTGCGGCCTGGGTGTTCGGCCTGGGGTCGCCCGGGTGTGCGGTCGGGGATCGCCTTGGTGTGAGGCATGAGGTCGCCTGTGTGTGCAGCCTGTATGTGCGG
This sequence comes from Panulirus ornatus, assembly GCF_036320965.1. Lineage (NCBI taxonomy): Eukaryota > Metazoa > Arthropoda > Malacostraca > Decapoda > Palinuridae > Panulirus > Panulirus ornatus. The sequence continues at coordinate 3,637,366 of NC_092266.1, forward strand.
CCTGGGTATGCGGCCTGGGGTCGCCTGGGTGTGCGGCCTGGGGCCGCCTGGGTGTGCGGCGTGGGTGTGCGGCCTGGGGTCGCCTGGGTGTGCGGCGTGGGTGTGCGGCCGGGGGTCGCCTGTGTGTGCGGCCTGGGTGTGCGGCCTGGGGTCGCCTGTGTGTGCGGCCTGGGTGTGCGGCCTGGGGTCGCCTGTGTGTGCGGCCTGGGTGTGCGGCCTGGGGTCGCCTGTGTGTGCGGCGTGGGTGTGCGGCCTGGGTGTGCGGCCTGGGGTAGCCTGTGTGCGGGGCCTAGGAGTGCGGCCTGGGGTCGCCTGGGTGTGCGACCTGGGTGTGCAGCCTGGAGTCGCCTGTGTGTGCGGCCTGGATGTGCGGCCTGGGGTCGCCTGGGTGTGCGGCCTGGGTGTGCGGCCTGTGTGTGCGGCCTGGATGTGTGGCCTGGGGTCGCCTGGGTGTGCGGCATGGGTGTGCGGCCTGGGGTCGCCTGGGTGTGCGGCCTGGGTGTGCGGCCTGTGTGTGAGGCCTGGGGTCGCCTGGGTGTGCGGCGTGGTGTCGCCTGTGTGTGCGGCCTGGGTGTGCGGCCTGGGGTCGCCTGGGTGTGCGGCCTGGGGTCGCCTGTGTGTGCAGTCTGGGTGTACGGCCTGAGGTTGCCTGTGTGTGCAGCCCGGGTGGGCTGCCTTGGTCTGCAGCGTGGGTGTGCGGCCTGGAGTCGCCTGTGTGTGCGGCCTGTGTGTGCGGCCTGGGGTCGTCTGGGTGTGCGGCCTGGGTGTGCGACCTGGGTGTGCGGCCTGGAGTCGCCTGTGTGTGCGGTCTGGGTGTGCAGTCTGGGTGTGCGGCCTGGGTGTGCGGCCTGGAGTCGCCTGTGTGTGCGGTCTGGGTGTGCAGTCTGGGTGTGCGGCTTGGGTGTGCGGCCTGGGTGTGCGGCCTGGAGTCGCCTGTGTGTTTGGTCTGGGTGTGCACTCTGGATGTGCGGCCTGGGTGTGCGGCCTGGGTGTGCGGCCTGGGTGTGCGGCCTGGAGTCGCCTGTGTGTGCGGCCTGGGTGTGCGGCCTGGGGTCGCCTGTGTGTGCGGCCTGGGTGTGCAGTCTGGGTGTGCGGCCTAGGTGTGCGGCCCGAGGTCGCCTGTGTGTGCAGCCTGGGTGTGCAGTCTGGGTGTGCGGCTTGGGTGTGCGGCCTGGGTATGCGGCCTGGGTGTGAGGCCTGAGGTCGCCTTTGTGTGCGGCCTGGGTGTGAAGCCTGAGGTCGCCTTTGTGTGCGGCCTGGGTGTGCGGCCTGGGGTCGCCTGGGTGTGCGGCGTGTGTGTGTGTGCGGCCTGGGGTCACCTGTGTGTGCTGCCTGGGTGTGCGGCCTGGATGTGTGACCAGGGGTCGCCTGGGTGTGCGGCCTGGGGTCGCTTGTGTGTGTAGTCTGGGTGTGCGGCCTGGGTGTGCGGCCTGGAGTCGCCTGTGTGTGCGGCCTGGATGTGCGGCCTGGAGTCGCCTGGTTGTGCGGCCTGGGGTCGCCTGTGTGTGCAGTCTGGGTGTGAGACGTGGGGTCGTCTGTGTGTGCAGTCTGGGTGTGAGACGTGGGGTCGTCTGTGTGTGCAGTCTGCGTGTGCGGCCTGAGGTTGCCTGTTTGTGCGGCCTGGGTGTGCGGACTGTGTGTGCTGCCTGGGTGTGCATCCTGGGTGTGCGGCCTGGGGTCGTCTGGTTGTGCGGCCTAGGTGTGCGGCCTGGGTGTGCGGCCTATGTGTGCGGCCTGGTGTCGTCTGGGTGTGCGGCTTGGGTGTGTGGCCTGGGTGTGGGGCCTAGAGCCGCCTGTGTGTGTGGTCTGGGTGTGCAGTCTGGGTGTGCGGCCTGGAGTCGCCTGTGTGTGCGGCTTGGGTGTGCGGCCTGGGTGTGCGGCTTGGGTGTGTGGCCTGGGTGTGGGGCCTAGAGCCGCCTGTGTGCGTGGTCTGGGTGTGCGGCCTGGGTGTGCGGCCTGGAGTCGCCTGTGTGTGCGGCTTGGGTGTGCGGCCTGGGTGTGCGGCCTAGGTGTGCGGCCTGGGGTCGCCTGGGTGTGCGGCCTGGGGTCGCCTGGGTGTGCGGTCTGGGGTCGCCTGTGTGTGCGGCCTTGGTGTGCGGCCTGGGGTCGCCTGTGTGTGCGGCCTGGGTGTGCGGCCTGGGGTCGCCTGTGTGTGCGGCCTGGGTGTGCGGCCTGGATTCGTTTGGGTGTACGGTGCAGAAGATAATGAAGCCATGTATTGTGTTTACCTTAACTGCTAGAAAGTGTTGGTATTGCCATGAGGTGGCGAGGTATTCGTGATCGATAGTGTTGCGTATGAGAATGGCGACTCCCTCGTGTCTACTGTCTGGAGACTGTCGTGATGTATACCCGTAATGTCTAATTTTATATCCGTTGGTGATACATGTGCTGTTAAGTATCACAACATCGGGTTTTTTATCTTCGAGGAGAGTGGCAATCAGATGACGGCCATTGTGATAGCTGCGAACGTTAAACTGTAAGATATTTAGCATTTTACGACTTATGGATGTTTATTGGCCTTCTGTGTCTGTTGTCGATGAAGGCCGTTGACGCACCGTTTGAGAGTTTCACGTGTATCATGTTTCTAGTCTTGGGTCGGGATATATCTGGTGAGGGGTCAGGCGAGGGGAGAGGGGAGGGGAGAGGGTCATTGTCGACGAGTTGAAGGTCGAGGTTGACCGTTGGTGGGTTGTCTGGTGTGTGGGCAGGATCAGGTGCTGGGGCTCCTCTGGGAGGGTTAGTCGTTGGACGGAGGGAGGGGGAAGGGGGAGGGGGGGATTGATGAGTTGAGGTTCAGGGGAGACTGTCGTGGTGGTGGAAGTTGGGACGGTGGGGGTGGGAGAGGAATTGGTATTTGGAGAGACAGTTGGATTGTTGGTGTTGGGTTGGGGGGGTTGTGGATGGAGTTGTGTTAGGGGGTGCGGAGGGGGTATTGGAAGTTGGGAGGGTGACAGGTTGAGTTGTTGGGAGAGAGTTGGAAGTGTTACTGGCTGTCTCCTGGGATACGTTTTAGTTAGGGGTCAGGGTGGCGGACGAGACAGGGGTCGGGGAGGGATGGTTGTTGGCGAGGGAGCTGAGGAGTTCAGGTGGAGTTCGTACGGTGGGTAGGTTGTTGTGAGCAAGCAGCAAATCAAAGATTCTGATGAACTCCGACTTATCTTCCTTGCTCAGGAACAACGCTTTTAGGTAGCACGCATGCATCCTACCTTGTAGGGTGAGGAGGTCTGAAGAATTGGTAGTTGGGATAGAAGAAGCTTGGGTGGCAGGGGGAGGAGAAGCAGCAGCAACTGTTGCGTAGAGGTGAGGGTTTGTGGAAGGAGGTGAGTTGGATTTTTGTGCCTGACGCTCTGCGCGGAGTTGCTCCTTCTTACGTAGGCACAGTCAAGATACAGCAACGTGATTACCTTTACAGTTGACACACTTCGCTGCCTGAACCTTGCACTCACGGAAACCATAACCAGTTTCCGCGCTTGGCTACAGGTTTGGTGGGGTTCTTTACAGTTCTTAGTGTCATGTCCGTACTTCAGACATTTGAAACATTGTTGTACGTCGAGATATTCATCTTTCTTCAGGGATTTTGCGGGCATAGAGATCATGGGGAACAGGATTCCCCGGGAGAGCAGGCGATCTGTCTCGGTCGAGTTAGAGCATTGTATTTTAAGTGATCTTGAAATGTTCAGTTTGAAAACGTTGATGACATTAATGTCACTGTTTTCTTGATTTATGGCTTCAGTTATCTCTATGGGGTTAAGGGACAAGATAGATGCATCAATATTATTAGCACTATCGATGCATCTAGCTTGAAGGGGATGGTCGTAAGCTTGGATAGGATCTCATCTGGATCGCTATCCTTGCTTAAACATATTTTATATAGATATTTATTAGTAGGGGATTGAATAACCCTACTGGGACGGACCTCAGTGGTCTTAAATACAATCGTTAGTAATTCGAACGTGTAAAGAGGGGGGGGGGGGACTTTCTGTTTTAATCAATTTTAAACGAATGTCAGGAGGCATGATGGCATCAATGTCCTAATGCCGAGGAAACGTAGGTGAGGGACCACAACCCCACTCCAGGGAGGACCCTGCACTATCACAGGGTAACCCAGGAGGCTCGGCGGGAGTGGTAAGAATGTGAGGGTCTCAACCCCGTTAGGTGAGAACAGGTCCACACCAAGCCTCCGCTCCTCAGGAAGTAATTTTCCTGAATGGTGTGGGGAAGCTGGGGTAGAAATTGTTCAAGCCTAACGGTCGAGAGATGTTGGATGATGGATGGTAAAAATGATAGAAAAAAGCACGAGAGAAATGGACTGGAGGCAACGTAGGGTGGAGAGTGAGTTGGCTTTATATCCCACACTCTAGCCAAGGTCAGTCTATCTCTGGTGTTCACTCGCAAAGCATCTCATGGTGTCACGGACGGCAGTTGTGGACTGACAGGGTGAGCTACACTGTGTTATAAACGTGGTATGGAGATACAGAAGAGTGCAGCATGCAGGGACAACCAGGGCCATATTCTCCGTGCAGCGAAACCTCCTCAAACAGTTTTGACAACAGGAGACAGAAGGTCATAAACACAAGAAAAACCCTTCAAATGTCCTGAGTGTCAGTAAAGCTATACGAAACACGTCTATCTTCATAGGCACATTAAATTACGTACTTTTGAAAAGACATATCAGTGTAAAGAATACCAGAGTACCTTCTCCCGAAAGAACACTTAGTGTTGCAGATGAAAGTTCACATTGGACAAAAGCAATATCAGTGTTCAGAGCGTCAAAAGTATTTTTCTAAGAAATGTGATTTAAAGAAACACATGAGAATCCATACTGGTGAGAACCCATACCAATGTTCAGAATGTCAAAAAAAAATTTTTCTTTTAAAAGTAAGTTAGTGACACACCTGAGAGTTCACACGGTCGAGAAGCCATAGCAATGTTCAGAATGTCATAAAACTTTTTCTCAGAAAAGAAAATTAGTGAGACACCCAAGAGTTCACACCGGCGAGATGCCATACCAATGTTCAGAATGTCAAAAAACTTTTTCTCAGAAAAGTAATTTAGTGGCACACTTGAGAGTTCACACAGGCGAGAAGCCATACCAATGTTCAGAATGTCAAAAAAGTTTTTCTCAGAAAAGTAATTTAGTGACACACCTGAGAGTTCACACAGGCGAGAAGCCATACCAATGTTCAGAATGCCAAAAAACTTTTTCTCAGAAAAGTGCTTTAGTGACACACCTGAGAGTTCACACAGGTGAGAAGCCATACCAATGTTCAGAATGTCAAAAAACTTTTTCTCAGAAAAGTACTTTAGTGACACACCTGAGAGTTCACACATGTGAGAAGCCATACCAATGTTAAGAATGTCAAAAACCATCCTATAACAGAGGTAATTTAGTAAAATGTCTGAGAGTTCACACAGCCGAGAAGCCAAACAAGTAAAAAGAATATCAAAAAACCTTTTCTGCTATAAGTACTTCAGTGACACATCGAGAGGTTACACAAGTGAGGAACCATAATAGTGTTCAGAATGTCAAGAAACTCTCCCTGGTAAAAGTGCTTTAGTCAGACACCTGAGAGTTCACAAGGCGAGAAGCCATACCGGTGTTCAGAATGTCAAAAACAATTTTCTTGAAGAGGTGATTAAGGAAGACATCGCTGAGTTCACACAGTGTAGAAACCATACTTATGTTCAGAATGTCCTAAATGTTTCTCCCGAAAAAGCAGTATAGTAAAACGTAAGGTAGTTGAACGCATTCAAGATCTCATGTGTTGAGAACCGGCCACGACCCGCGTGTACTGGAGCGACTCATGACGTCACACCCATCTTTCCCAAGATCACAGAGGACCCCACCAGGGAGGTCAGGCGCCAAACAGGTGAGACCACACAATGATAAACAAATGATATTGTTTCATCTCTGGTAATATACTAGTATTTCTGTAAAATAATATTACTCTCTCTCTCTCTCTCTCTCTCTCTCTCTCTCTCTCTCTCTCTCTCTCTCTCTCTCTCTCTCTCTCTCTCTCTCTCTCTAATAATCATTATAAACTGCATAGTATGGAGCCCAAAACTAAACCGCATGATTCAAATATATATATATATATATATATATATATATATATATATATATATATATATATATATATATATATATATATATATATATATATATTGATTTTCTAAAAGAAAGAACAGAGAAGGGGGCCAGGTGAAGATATTCCCCACTTCTTAACGCTACCTCGCTATCGCGGGAAATGGCGAATAGTATGAATGAAAGAAATATATATATATATATATATATATATATATATATATATATATATATATATATATATATATATATATATATTAGAAAGTTTGGATGAAAAAAGTCGTCATTTTTTAATGTTTGTACCGGTTTATAAGTATGTTTGTACCGGTTTATAAGTATGTTTGTACTGGTTTATAAGTATGTTTGTACCGGTTTATAAGTATGTTTGTACCGGTTTATAAGTATGTTTGTACTGGTTTATAAGTATGTTTGTACCGGTTTATAAGTATGTTTGTACTGGTTTATAAGTATGTTTGTACCGGTTTATAAGTATGTTTGTACCGGTTTATAAGTATGTTTGTACCGGTTTATAAGTATGTTTGTACCGGTTTATAAGTATGTTTGTACCGGTTTATAAGTATGTTTGTACCGGTTTATAAGTATGTTTGTACCGGTTTATAAGTATGTTTGTACGGGTTTATAAGTATGTTTGTACCGGTTTATAAGTATGTTTGTACCGGTTTATAAGTATGTTTGTACCGGTTTATAAGTATGTTTGTACGGTTTATAAGTATGTTTGTACCGGTTTATAAGTATGTTTGTACCGGTTTATAAGTATGTTTGTACCGGTTTATAAGTATGTTTGTACCGGTTTATAAGTATGTTTGTACCGGTTTATAAGTATGTTTGTACCGGTTTATAAGTATGTTTGTACCGGTTTATAAGTATGTTTGTTCTATCTCTGGGATTGATTTTTGATATTAATGCCTATACGAGAAAACAGCCCTGGTGGCTGATTCATGTGAGAAACTGCAGAAGCTGGTGACTGAGTTTGGTAAAGTGTGTGAAAGAAGAAAGTTAAGAGTAAATGTGAATAAGAGCAAGGTTATTAGGTACAGTAGGGTTGAGGGTCAAGTCAATTGGGAGGTAAGTTTGAATGGAGAAGAACTGGTGGAAGTAAAATGTTTTAGATATCTGGGAGTGGATCTGACAGCGGATGGAACTATGGAAGCGGAAGTGAATCATAGGTTGGGGGAGGGGGCGAAAATCCTGGGAGCCTTGAAGAATGTGTCTAAGTCGAGAACATTATCTCGGAAAGCAAAAATGGCTATGTTTGAAGGAATAGTGGTTCCAACAATGTTGTATGGTTGCGAGGCGTGGGCTATGGATAGAGTTGTGCGCAGGAGGGTGGATGTGCTGGAAATGAGATGTTTGAGGACAATGTGTGGTGTGAGGTGGTTTGATCGAGTAAGTAATGTAAGGGTAAGAGAGATGTGTGGAAATAAAAAGAGCGTGGTTGACAGAGCAGAAGTGGGTGTTTTGAAATGGTTTGGTCACATGGAGAGAATGAGTGAGGAAAGATTGACCAAGAGGATATATGTGTCGGAGGTGGAGGGAACGAGGAGAAGTGGGAGACCAAATTGGAGGTGGAAAGATGGAGTGAAAAAGATTTTGTGTGATCGGGGCCTGAACATGTAGGAGGGTGAAAGGCGGGCAAGGAATAGAGTGATTTGGATCGATGTGGTATACCGGGGTTGACGTGCTGTCAGGGGACTGAATCAGGGCATGTGAACCATCTGGGGTAAACCATGGAAAGTTGTGTGGGGCCTGGATGTGGAAAGGGAACTGTGGTTTCGGGCATTATTGCGTGACAGCTGGAGACTGAGTGTGAACGAATGGGGCCTTTGTCGTCTTTTCCTAGAGCTACCTCGCACACATAAGGGGGGAGGGGGATGGTATTCCATGTGTGGCGAGGTGGCGATGGGAATGAATAGGGGCAGTGTGAATTGTGTGCATGGGTATATATGTATGTGTCTGTGTGTGTATATATATGTGTACAATGAGATGTATAGGTATGTATATTTGCGTGTGTGGGCGTGTGTGTGTGTACATTGTGTATGGGGGTGGGTTGTGCCATTTCTTTCGTCTGTTTCCTTGCGCTACCTCGCAAACGCGGGAGACAGCGACAAAGCAAAATAATAATAATAACGAGAAAACTGTCTAGAAAAATACAAAGGTATTATTAGGGATACATAGTCCAACTGTATTATAAAGTATATTACAAAACTACATACCATAAGAACATGAGAAGTAAGGACACTGCAAGAGGCGTATTGGCCCGAGCTAGGCAGGTCCTGAGTCTGTCCACAAACCAACTGCCTGTACCCATAAACACATCCAACCTTCGTTTAAAGCTAACTAAAGAACTAACTTCAACTACTGTACTTGACAGCTTGTTCCATAAATCTACTACCCTATTCCCGAACCAATATCTACCCACATCCGACCTGAATCTATCTAAATCCATTATTTTTGGTCCTACCCAGTGGCGTCATTCTAAGAACTTTATTCATGTTACCTCTATGTATGGTCTTCACCTATTCAAAAACTTCATTCACATCCCCTCTAGACCTTCTCCTCTTAAATGACTGCAAATTCAGCCTTTTTTACCTTTCTTCATAAGTGAGGTTTCTAATTCCAGGAATCATTTATGTTATTCGCATTTGTGCTCTCTCTCTCTCTCTCTCTCTCTCTCTCTCTCTCTCTCTCTCTCTCTCTCTCTCTCTCTCTCTCTCTCTCTCTCTCTCTCTCTCTCTCTCTCTCTCTCTAATAATCATTATTAACTGCATAGTATGGAGCCCAAAACTAAACCGCATGATTCAAATGTGAGTCTCACCAATTCAAGATAATGTTGTAATAATACTCTAGGAGTTTCATTGCTAACAGTCCCATTAATGAACCCAAACATACTATTAGCCTTATTACACACTTTAATACATTGTTGCCGCGGCTTAAGATCCTCGCTCACTCCACCTGAAGTACGTGGCATTGTTAATCTGATTAACATGTAATGGCAGACCTGAAAATACACACACACACACACACACACACACACACACACACACACACACACACACACACACACACACACACACACACACACGTACAAATTCTCTCTACTTCTCTCTTTTCATTTCTCGTATCTTTTATTTTTTGCATTATACACAATAACTACTCCTATATTTGTTCTCTTTACTCGTATATTTCAATTAGGTAAATTAAAGCTTAAGTCCATGTAATTTGTTTAGTAAATCGTAATGAGATCTTTTTCCCCTCTGTGTCTGTTGGACCCGAGGAAAGTAAAACCACTTCTCATTATTGACAATAGTGTTTTAGGGTTAAGTAAGCAATGGTTTCATCAATATAGACTTTGGTAAAGAGAAATTGATATCAAATCTAAGAAGTTCATGATCAGGCAAATAAATGATCCTAGCCCTCTTAGCAAAATCTAATCTATTATTTACATTATATGGCGAGATTCTTTTTCCTTTAACGTAGCTGAGATGCCCCTACCCTCAAAAACTTTCATTGACTTAATAAAACTTTGTTGACAATAACGTTTTCCAAGTTGCTGAGGCTGATTCTTATTGAAAGAAATTCGGTTTAGCCATGATAAATTCCCTCACTCCCATTCTCAGTAACTTATTCATGGAATACTATGAGACTGAGATCCAAACTTCAGTTAGTAACAGTCCAAAAATATGGTTAAGATACGTTAACGATGTGTGGTTCTTATGGCCATCTTACCAAGATCATGATGTTTTCTTTAATGAATTACGATTCATCCCACCATCAAGTTTAAGACTAAATGGAAACACAAAGGCAAATCACCCTTCCTTAATGTGGTGATAATTAGGTATTTTGATTAGTTATCCTTTAAGATCTACAGGAAGCCTACCAGTGCTGAGAGTTATATTCATTATTTTTCAGGATGTGGGAAAACAGGATCCCAGCTCCAGGTGTGGTGTGCAGGAACAGTTCCCCAGTGCTACGTCTGGTGTGTGAGGGACACAATACCTATGTGTGAGATGTGATGTGTGAAGGAACGCCATGCCCAAGCAGAGATACGGAACTCTTATCACAGTATCCTCATCCCGGTACAAGCTTGCGGTGTGTGGGACATAGTACTACCTGCCAGGTCTGGTATGTGAGGAACAGAGTACCTCAGTGCCAGTGCAATACTCGTGAGTGTGAGATAAAATATTTTAGTGTCAGATGTGGTGTGTGGTGAGACAGCGCCCCAGTGTCAGTGTAGGTGTGGTGTTACACCGTCCTAGTGCTATGTGGGTGTTTGGTGACAGTACCCCAGTGCCAGTGTTGATGTGGTGGTAAAGTACCTTAGTGCTAGTGCAGTGACTGTTGACACCGTACCTTAGTGTCAGTGAAGGTGTAGTTGTACAGTACCCTAGTGCCAGGTACAGTGCTGGTGACATATTACCCCAGTGTTAGTGTAGGTGTGGTGTTACACCGTCCTAGTGCCTTGTGGGTGTCTGGTAACACAGTACCCCAGTGTCGGTGTAGGTGTGGTGGTACAGCGCTCAAGTGCCAACACTACCTTCCTTCACCACCTACGTACACTACTCACCCTCACTGCCGACCTACAAGACCTTCCTTCGCTACGGTGAGGTGTCTGGTGACATCAGTACCCCAGTGTTAGTGTAGGTGTGGTATGGTGGTACAGGACCCTCGTGACAGGTGTGGTGTGTGGTGAGACACTACCACAGATTTAGTGCATATGTGGTGCCACACGACCCTTGTGCCAGGCGCAGTGCCTAGTGATACAGTACCACAGTGCTAAGCCTGTTGTGTAGTGACACAATCGGCAAGCTTCTCTGCAGGTCTGGTCTGCAGAGACACGTTGCCAGTCTTGATGTTTGAGGACAAACTATCTCAACATTAAGTCTGGTTTATGGGAAATTCATTATCTTGTACCATCCATGATGAGTGTAGAATACAGCAGCCCAGTGCCTGGTCTAGTGTGTGGGAGGCATACTGCCTCACTCCCAGGTCTGGTTTATAGTAACACAGGTGTCACCCTCTTGCTCACATATGATCATCTCTGGTGGGTGTCTGCGACTTATGTAACTTTATGTCCACAACCTTTTGATCATATCTAAACATTATGGCCTCAGTAAACCGTGCAAGAGATTACTTGATTTGTAAAAATTCTCACTATAGAAATATCAATAATTTTTAAAAAAAGTGTTGATTTACGGTGTGTTTATTGTATTAGTGATATGTTATCAAAGAAATAAATTACCTTTTAATCAATCTTTTCTTTTTTTTTTTTACTTGCCTGATCAGTAGTGTATGTCATTTCACTTGCATCTCCATATGAAAACAACAGCAGGACACATGTTATTTTCATTGAAAATTAACTATACATGGTGGTAAGTACAGACGTACAGTACAGTACATGTAGAGCCTCAACATTAAGCCAGGAGAGCTCAGGTTACTGGCTGCAAGCAAATGTGACGAAACTCCTGAAGGAAAGTGACTTTTCCCTAAAATAAGCTCACTGTAGGTAAGTTGTCTGTTTATTGCCATTAGACTGTGTAGAAAACCTTAATACTTATGTGTGGTGGTAACGAGTGGCAACAGTTTGCAGTGTTACACTTGTCGCTGCACCTAATACTAATATTGAACTGTGCATTGTTTTACTGTCATTGGTTCATGACATAAAGTATTCTAGATATTGTTAATGTTCGGAGGCTACGTAACTAAATGTCAGAGTGTGAGAAAGCATCTGTAGAAGATATTATGTGATTGCTATTTCTGAATCTTGGTTTGATATAAAATAGATAGACTTCTTTGCCTAATACGCAATTCCAGGGTATAATTTTTAATAAAAACATGGTAAATAATGTAGGCGGTAATGTTTGGCCTTTGTTAAAGATCATCTTAATCTTGTGATGAATAAAATGTACCCGATGGGAATGTCGATTTCATTTTGCATAGATTAAAGATGAGCTTCGTAAGAAAATAACAGTAGGACAAACACCAGAGAAAGACGACAGATTTTATGATCAGTTTGCAGAAATTTGTGATGAACAAGATTCTGTCGTAAAAGACTTAAGTGCAAGGTTGGGGCGAATGTCTCTTTCCACCAGCTTCGGGTGCGGATCCACGTAGATTTGCTTGATATTTCCATAATCCAATTAGTTGAGAAACCTGCTCGTGACGTTGATAATGTTGAAGATTGAGGTAAGTTTGTTACAATTCAATAAATGTTATTTCTTTTATGAAAAGAAAGATTATTGTCTGGATATCCATAGAAAAAGCATCTCAGTGATTGTATGGGTGAAGTGTACATACATATCTAATTGTAGGTGGAGGCCAGTATAGAGCGCACAGTGGGTAAAATACATCAACATAGGAGAGTGACGGGGGAAGGCGAGCGGGCTCAGGCACCCCAAGGGTACACTCCCTTCAGAGGTGGGTCTAGGATACATTAATTACAGTATACTAAGCGATACTGATAGTAACATAGATAACAACTTTTGTGTAACACAAAGCAGGTATAACACGACATACAGTATACTGATAGTAACATAGATAACAACGTTTGTGTAATACAAAGTAGGTATAACATAAGTCATACAGTATACTGATAGTAACATAGATAACAACGTTTGTGTAACACAAAGTAGGTATGACAAAGTCATACAGTATACTGATAGTAACAATACAACCGTTGTGTAACACAAAGAAGGTATGACACGACATACAGTATACTGATAGTAACATAGGCAAGAACGTTTGTGTAATACAAAGCAGATATAATTAAGTGATACAGAATATCATCTTAACAGTGATCCGTATTCATGGGTAAGTGATGAAACATTTTAGACTTACATTATATACATAAGAATACATCTATACAGAGAATAAGTGTGTATTTGAAAGAGGGCACAATATGGTGTACAGTCGTTAGCAATGATAGCAATATAAAAGGTCAAAGGTCATACACTTCGACATACACATACCGAGTATGTATATGTCAACTTAGCTGGTAACGCTGTAAAGGGGGAGGAGCAAGAGGACATGGAACACAGTAGAGTGACGTGAGCTATTAAGTGTTGCAGGTGCAAATAGTTAGTGCAAGTATTATAAGGGAAAGCAACAATGATTTTTATTATCTGATCAGAGGTAATCACAGACGTGTAAAGGCAGCGATATCACTGGCCAGAGAAGGTTGGGTGAAAACATGGTTGGGGACGTTAGGGAGACTGGGAGGTGTAGCAGAGGGAGAGGATGAGTGTCTAGAGGTCACAAGACATTACTATTTTCCAATGAATGTTGCTTGTTCATGTTTGACACAGTTGCTGTGTTTATATCTAATATATGGTACACAGAATCTTGCATGGACTTCCACAATGGACACTAGCTAATAAAGTGTCCTGTAACATAATCATTACGTGATGAATGACAGCTGCTGAACGACTTTAACAATTGGTCTTACCAATACGACCAAAATTACGTTACTTAACATTCGTTATCACTTATACAAAACATACTACCGGACCAATCTGCATGAACAATTTGACTGTACTATAAGTGGCCATCTATTTAACAGTTCGCATCACTCTCCTATGTTCCTCATATCCTTACTTCTCCCCATTATAGTGCTTTTCAGCTCAGATGACATATTCGTACTAGGTAAGTGGTCTTGAATTTATGTGGTCGAGGAAATTGTATATGGGACATGCAGTCATAAAATGTACTGGCACTGGTCATGTTAACAGTGACGATAATAAAAGGAAAGTTAAGGTACAGTATACATGGGTCATTCAGTAAGAGAATGTACTTTTACTGGGAATGGTTACATCAGTTTCCAAATATTGATCACCGTGAAATTACGTTTGAGGTCACTTTCAACACTGCATGGAATGCTAGTCAACATGAGTCGTAAAAAAAGATACCAGATTTTAGACTTTCAGATCTTAGTGATTTCCGCATTGCTTTTGACTGTCAAATCCTAATTGATTTGGTTGCTTAAAATGACATGAACGTAGCTAGGAAATGTTTCAATATAACTTTCAAAGTAATCGAGGGTACAAATGTGCCAGGGCGGAGTAGACCTTGTTTTACAAAACGAAACTAATGTGGTGAAAGGATGAAACGAAGAGATGCCTTTTGTTGAAGAAAGTAACACATAAAAAATGAGACCTACAAAACATGATGGACTATACTGTATAAATTTGCATAGATCAAGATAGTTATACGACAGACTATACATCAATATGAAGGTAATATTGCCGAAAATGCAAATTGATTAATGCTTTTCATAGTTATGTTAGAAGCAAGAATCACTGCTTAATCATTTGGTTCATTCATTACGGAAAACGGTGACTTAATTCCAGAGAACGAAGCTATGGCAAGAATCATGTTTTTCCTCACTGTATTTGTATTTACAATCAAAGACACAGCTTATGTCCTAAATCCAATTTCATTGATAAGAAAGTACAGTGTATTTCAACATTCTTACATAAAAGTTAAGGACATACTATCAGAAACAATGGAACAAAAGAAACCAAACGGCAGACCTGGATAAGTTTTATCCGAGGGAATAATAAGCCCGTGATGACTGCTCTTGTCAACAGTTCACCTGCTGTCGGTAATGTCTCACGGGAATGTAGGTATATTCATTCACAACACAAGGATGGATGTCATGTGGTTCCATATGCCTTTTTCTTGCCCAGAGAGAAATATTACTTATGGACTTTACAGGAAGAGATTTTAGGATTTGCACTGGATCAGTTAGAGGTACTTTAACGGGTGAGGGAAATGTTAGACTGATCGGGATTGGAGTTGGAGCAGATAGAGCCAAAATGATTAGCTCTTTCAGTAATAGATACAGCTAAAAGAATCGTCAAATTGTATAAACGAAGGAAATGTAATGCCATATAAACTGTTTGAAATATTTCTAGCTAAATATAAAAAAGAATCCGGAAGAAGATACGTTGTTGTATTTACAGTGGATAAAGAAATAGTTTGCCTCACGAATAACATGAAATTTTTCAAGGATTTTAGACGAATATTAAGGTCGAATGAGTGTTGGAGGAAGGAGAGACTCCCAGGTAAAATTTGTTTGGTCTCTTGGACAAATGGCCTCAGAACTACGATGGTTGTACAACGAATTGGAGAAAAGGGTTATTATAGGGGATGAAGGAATATATGCCTCTATTCACGCAACAATAACTTAACCTATAGGCTCAGGATATATAGAAACATCGCCCTAAGAAAGGCAGTAATCTTTCCATGGAAGGTCACACAAATGAAGATCTTTTTATAGTTACCTCAAAATACTGTGATGTAGGGTGGCCAACTAATGGAGGAAGTAACATAGTGAGGAGACACCAGAGTGTGGTCAGATAAACGAATTGTGTAGGTGTTACAGGAGGGACTGGAGAAGAAAAATGACAGGTCCAGAGTATTGGGATAGAGGTTGTGACGGTCTGGAAAATGAGTAAAGTGGTTGATCATCTGGTCTAAATTATCATGCGTGGAAAACAATAAAACAAACCTGCGCGCGCGCGCGCGCACACACACACACACACACACACACACACACACACACACACACACACACACACACACACACATATATATATCTGCGTATGGACCTTCCAACTGTTCTCTGTGATGTGCGCTAAAACCTCCCAAGTAGAGAACCTCCGCTTGAGGATGAGAGAATGTCGCTGCCTCGTGGAGGAAATATAGACAGTCAAAGAAAGATATACAGTGTGAAGAGTCAGGAGAGCAGGAGGTGAAAACAGAAGTGTTGGTTGGGAGACAGATTCTCAACCAGATAACGTCAGTGTTTAGACATTCTAGGTTCATGAGACGTGCAAATGGCCTGTTGATTTTGGAAGAAGCACAGACTTCCTTTGTAACGACAATGTAAATGATTATAGTTAGAAATGTTAAATGGTTATTGAAAACACAGTTGTTAGACATTTGAGTGTCAGACAGAAGGACTAGTATATTAGAAGTACTGGCCAGATGGTGCTCAACAGAAGAAAGGTTAATAGAATGACCGATAATGTTGGTAACATGAATGAAATAGGAGTATTTTTTCTTCATGGTGAGCACAATAAGCTAGTCGGTGACAGCGGCACAAATCAGATCAATCATTTAGATGGGCAAAGGTCTTGGGAGGGGCGTCACTGCTGCTGCCTGAGCCCTCCTCCCTCTCGTTGAGAGCAGAGACGGGCGGGATTCCGGGGATTCTTTGCCACCCATTATGGAAAGTAGATCTATAAGCTTGTCACTCTTGTTGTTTGTATATGAAGGTTTTCTTATAGGACAAAGAACGGAAAAATGAATAACGTTAATACGGAGAGTAAAAATGGATAGGGTTCCTTTGCTGTACATGTAAGGTGAAGATGAAACTCATTACGAACTTACTATCGGTCATTCCTCAAGTGTTGTTATTACTGCACTTCTTACTCTGAAATGAGAGAAAAAATGAGTAAGGAAAAAGAAATTAGTGTGAGAAGAAACAGGACATGGTACGCATCCTGAATATGAGTGAGGTGAATCTATGAAGGGAGAGATGAAGACCATGGATGAACAAAGTGGGATTTGTGTAGATGAGACGGATGTTAACATGCAAGACCGTATGGAAGTGCAGTGAGAAGATTCTGCATCGGTCACCCTTCCAAACAGTACAAGAGAGTGAGAGAAATGGACGTATACAAAGTGGCAAATTCTCTTGTCAAGCCTACGTCTCTCAGACAACACCTGACATAGTTACTTTGTCATTATCCTTAGAACATTCTGTTTAGCTTTTGAATCTGACTTTTTCCTCCTCTAAGGACTTCCGTAACCATTGCACCTTCTCGCTTACTATCAAAGCAATAGATGGATGAAACCATTTGCTTTTAGCTCAGTAATGGCATATAGCCGCTTGTGTCCTTGGCACATTGGATACAGCCTCAAAGATGCAATTTGTTGCTATGTTCTCTGACATCAGACTGTGGATGATACAAGGCACAAACACGCTGTATAACCTGTTAATGAATAATGCTTCTCTTGATTGTTATCAATTTCTTCAGTGGGTAGAATATGCGTACTCCTGGTGGTTGTTTTGAAGAATTTGCTTTAGAGAAATGTATACAGAGAGTAAAATTTGTGTGTGGCATTTACTGATCTGGAAAACGCGTATGGTGGGGATGATTTAGATGCCTTATGGAAGGTTATACGATAATATGACGCAGGAGGACGTTTACTAGATGCAGTGGCTGTTATCAGGAGAGCAAGGCATATGTGAAGGAAGGAAAATGGGTGATTCCAAGTGTAGACGGATCTTTGCCAAGGGTTTCTGATGTTAACATGGGTGTTTAACCCGTTTATTGATGCTGTGGTGAGGGAGGTTAGTACGAGGGTCATAGTGTATCTATAGTATGCTGAGTATGGGGGTGGCTGGGAGATGAGCCAGCGGTTGTTTGCAGATGATATGGCTCAGGTGGCAGATTCGAGTAATAAATTACAAAAGCTAGCGTATGAATTAGTGTTTGAAAGGAGGATGTTGAGAGTTTATGTTAGTAAGATTGAGGTTATGTGGTTTAGCAGAGGGTAAGATAGGCTAGTCTGAGTGCATGTTTGAGTGATGAGAACATAGAAGTGGAGTGTTTTAGATACATGAGACGGATATGTGGGGATTCAAGTGATCCATCGGGTGTGTGAGGGGCCAAAGGACCATGGTGCAATATGGACTATGTGTAAAGAAAATTCATTGTGTGTGAGGATAAAGATTATTATGTTTGACGGTATTATAGTCCCGATAGTGTTGTGTGGGTGCGAGTCTTGAGCCCTAAATGCAAAAGAATGGAGAAATGTGAGTGTGTTGGAAATGAAGATCTGAGGAACAACGTGTGGCGTAAGAAGGGTTGATCATGTGAGGAATGACAATGTAAGAGAGAGGTGCGGTAGTCATCGTAAGCCGTGTATGATTGACGGAGCTGAATAGGGTGTACTGAAACGGTTTAGGCATATGTAAAAAACTAATGAAAAGAAACTGATAAAGAGGACATACTTGTCAGAAGACGAGGGAACAGAATGACTGAAGAGCCTGAAAAGGAGATGGAAGGAGTGAAAAAGGGTTTAAGTTATCTGGGTCAAGACATGCAAGAGGGTGAGAGGTGTGCAAGGTACAATTTGAGCGATGTGGAGTTCAGGGAACTACATGCTGTCAGTGGGCTGAACTAGGATATATGACAAGATCAGGGGTATGCTGTATGTGGTACTACTATAAAAGGAAGAATATCTCTGCCTAAAATGACTGTATACACTTGATCGCCTGAGACTTCATCCATTAACCATTACCTCAGCAGACACTTATATCATCTCAACTTCGCTCCAGTTTCATCGGAAAGACATTAGGCCACTTTAGATCGAGTAATGATGTCTTCTTCTTACGTTATCATTTTAATAGTCTGGTTATAGTGCGCTCTCTTACTGTGTCTGATCTGGGACAGCCACCCTTCTTTACTACAGCCATCATCATCCTCCCCAACATTATACCGTAATACACATTCATGTCTGAGTTTCCTTGCATGATTACTCCAGACCGACAAGTCTTATAACTTACTGATTCTTTCCTGTGGTATTCTACGTGTCATCATATGTTAGTAGTTACAGAGTAACAACAAAGTCATAAATGCTATTTGTGTCTACATTTCATGAATGTTTGCGGCAATATGATGCCTTAAGGAGTATGAGAATATCACTAGAGCAAAAACTAAGAGCCAGCGGGAGGTTGTGGGCATACAGAAATATCTCTGTAAATAGATATGTGAAGAGATAGCTTCATCTGGCGTACTATGATTATCTTCTTTGTGCGTATTTCTAGATTCTCACTTACCCATGATGTGGGTTGTCTAAGCATATCCTTACTTCTTCTGGGAAGAGTAACATAACACCATCACCAGGATGATCTAGATCATCAGTGTACAATATGTAATGTCACTTGAGACGCTGATCACTTCACAGGATCCCTTGCGTTAAGAATGGATCATTTCCATTATTATCGTCAGTAGTATTGTCATTATTATTATCATTCCTATTACACGTAAGTTAATACACACACACACACACACACACACACACACACACACACACACACACACACACACACACACACACACACACACACACAAGTCACATACACAGGAAGGAAGGGTTTGGTAAAAGATGATAAAAAGCAAAAGTATTTAAAATTGTCGTGACGAAGATATAGACGGCGCTCCAGCCAGCCAGCATTTGCAAGGTGCAAGAGAGCAAAGAACGAGTATATCAGGATAAAAACAAGGGATTAAGAATCTTTGAAATGAAGATTTTAGAAGGATCGATAAAATCTACAACTTTTCCAAAAACTCATTAGGTTGTCAGATAACTAATTAGAGTAAGAAATTAGAAGGAAGAAGACGACATAAGGATACTCGAGGAATGAGTAACAAATTCAAAAGATTTTCCCCATTAGAAAACATTGTGGCAACAACACCAATGGGCTGGAATTAGGAGATTTTAGAAAACATTGAGATATCTAGAAAAGATTAACAGAATTCTAGGTGTTCACCCGTATGAGATTCATGGACCTGATGAAGTCTTACCACAGTGCTGAAGATGTATGCATATATTCCAGATAAACCTCTGGAAAAGCTGCTCAAGATGTCGCTGTATAGAGACAAAATACCAAAAGAGTGGAAAAGGACATTATTCCTGTCTATAATTAACGAAACCCGAAAGAGGCAATGAACTACAAGCTGGTCTCAAATGGGAAGTTTGGTTTGTAAGGCTTAGAAAAGATAATCACAAAGCAAATGAATGACTTTCTAAAGAGGAAAAATGACTCATGTGATGAACAATGTACAAAAGGTAAGGCTGAGTGGATGTTTGTATCTTGACTGCCAGAACGTTTGACACTGTGTCACATGGGAGGCTGATTAGGAGACTGGATCACCAGGCAGGAGTATGGGGAAACTCATTCAGTGGACAGAAGATTATCTTAGTGAAAGTGAACAAAGAACGCATGACAGAGGACCTCTCTCATAATGGGTTGAGGTCACCAGCCGAGTGCCGCAGGGTTTTGTTTTGGAACCATTACTCTTCTTGACCTATGGTAATGACTTGCCAGAGGATATAGACT
Organism: Panulirus ornatus; assembly: GCF_036320965.1. NCBI lineage: Eukaryota > Metazoa > Arthropoda > Malacostraca > Decapoda > Palinuridae > Panulirus > Panulirus ornatus. Next base: position 3,657,603 of record NC_092266.1, read on the forward strand.
CTTATTTGAATATGTTTGCAGCAGATACAAAGGACATTCGTGAAATGAAAAGCACGGATGATTGCATCAACTTACAAAAAGAACATGACAGACTCCAAAGTTTGTCTGATATCTGATTGATGAAGTTTAAAAACTCGAGTAAATATAAACCAGTGAGAATGGATCGTAGCGAAGGAAGGCCTCGATGTGGTTATCATCGAACAGAAAATAAGCTATAGTAAGCTAGTTGACATTGTCCCTGACCTGTCCCAAATGTCCCACCTAAGGCGAGTAGTTAAGGACACAAACTGTCTGCTGGTAAGTACTAGAATTCCACTAAAGTTCAGGGATAAGACAGTTTTGAAAACCTGTTCACATCAGACATAAGACCGAAACAAAAATAAGCTTCTCAATTTCGGTCACAGCACCTAGAGAAGAAGAGAGGAAATGGAGATGGTTCAGAGTTAGAGAGATACGTTATAGGGAAAGACTGGAGGCACTAGAATTGATTTTTCTCTTTAAAAGTTCATATCTCCTGGACAGCTGTTATTCTACCATTGAGCAATGGACTACAGTCCCTTTAAAGAACTAACTACCAATGTCTAATGAGTCTGATGAATTTGTTTCCCTGAACAGTGTATGTACTCCATTAGTAGTTGTTAATGTCAGTGGACACAAAGCCACTGAACTGCACCTCAGTGCCACGACTAGAGAGAAAAATGGCAGCAGCCTTAGTCTCTCGGTTTGGTTGTGGGATGGGCCCATGCAAGGGTAGATCGGGGGAGGTCAACCGGTGGTTGAATTTGACGGCTGACTTGTTCCATACTTGACTAGAATTACTGAATTAGTGGATCATAAAACTTTGAAACAATATACATGCATACTGAAGAACACATCACCAGTACAACTTTTCTTTGAAACAATCAATCTAGATATGCCAAGTAGGTTTCCAAGCCTCGGTGGCGCAGTAGGCAACGCGTGAGTCTCATAATCTCAAGGTCGTGAGTTCGATCCTCACTTGGGGTAGTTTTCGGACTTTCATGTCTGGTGAACAAGATGCAAGTATTGTGGTAGATATATTATTGGAAGCATTGTGTCTTACCTCATAGTGTAGAATCATTATCAAGTTGTCTTGTTCTTATGTAACTGATCACTCCAACTGCAGAAAAGGAACCCAGATTTCCAGTGCCAGATTAACGCATGGGCCACCTCGGCCCGGGTCTTGGACTCCGGCCTTACAGGGGCCCCGCTGGTCATCCAGGTAAAAAAAGATGCAGCTCGGAAAACTGGTGGAACAGAGGCTGGTATGCAATATACAATATGGTGGCAAAATTTGACATAAGACATATTTCATAGAATCTGTGGAGACCGCAAATATCACCTGGTCCTGGGCCTCACTAAACATTAATCCGGCTCTGCAGGTTCCTGACTGGAAGCCAAATATCTTAACCGTGAAACTGTATTGATTCCTTCACTTACTCCTCGTTCACTTACTGACCCACTCACTCATTCAGTTTCTCTCTTTTGGCCCTCGTGACAGTGTTTCTCGGACTCACTCACCAAGAGTAATCAGGAGTCACTACAACACAAGCTTTTATTGTAAAAATTTACGTTTCGGTTAGTTGATGATAACGTACTTGATAACTATTGTATTCATTTACTTAGACATCTCTCTCTCTCTCTCTCTCTCTCTCTCTCTCTCTAAGAAGAAAATCCTTCCCATGCCGGGAATCGAACCCGGGCCTCCTGGGTGAAAGCCAGGTATCCTAGCCACTAGACCACACGGGACTGGAAGGGTCATGTGTATGTCTATGTGAACATCGCTCACCCACTCACTATTTCATCCATTCTCTCTGTTCTCTGGAGCGTATGGTTATTCACCTAAGGTTCTGTATTGATAATCAGCTGGCAGACGTTACCTACCGAATCTATTACTCACACAAACACACACACACACACACACACACACACACACAAACATATCAACCATTTCATTTCAAACACAACCATCCTCTTCCGTACGTTTTCATCTATAGTCCACGCCTCGCATTTATAGCAGTGTAATAGTTAACATTACTAATCATGAGTCAGCAGGGGCCAGCACGGGGTAGGACATGCATGGGTTTGAATCCTCGGTGTGGCAGTCAGGTGACCCAACTCAAGTGTCCATCCTTCCCTCGGGACTGGTCAATAATTGGGTACCTGACTTATGGTGTGAATCTGCCACTGTATGTGTGTGTGTGTGTGTGTGTGTGTGTATGTGTGTGTGTGTGTCTGTGTGTCTGTGAGTGTGTGTGTGTGTACATGCACAAACAGGAACAAAGACTCAGTACATATGTACTATTCACATGAAAGAGATGGAAACAATCACCACTGGCCGTACGAGACACGAACCTAGACCATCGAAATGATAGACCAGTGAGCTACTCCGCTCGTCCACCACGGGACAAAAGCATTCCATAGACCAGCCTATGGTCCAGTGGGATCCCCCGTTACCTCACCTCACATTAACTCTCACTGGATCATAGGCTGGTCAGAGGTGGACAGCTACCGTGGTGGCCGAGCGGTTTAGCTCACAACACTGTCATTTCGATGGCCAAGGTTCGAGTCCCGTGCGTTCAGTGGTGACGGTTTACATATACATATATTCATAAAATAAGAGCTCAAAGCATACACCTGGTGCACATACTTGGTCGTACTAAACCACACTGGGTGTGAGGCAGCTGCTCTGTCTAAGGCCAGAAGTTGTGCCCCGGAATATCGTTGGTCCAGCACTAAACACATTATACAGGATGGTTGTGTGTTTATGTGCAGGCGTTTGTTTGTCTGTTTATCTTGTCTAAATATGCCTGCCTCACTGTTCACTTCGATTACCATTAATTTCACGGGTCAAATGATATGACAATGTATCCATCAAGAGTATCAGTCTCCCAGGTTTCCTTTACTAATTCATCGTATTCCTGAAGCTTAAAGTTCAATATATGAGAAGCTAATGACCTTCATTATCTCTAGTAAAGATAACACTGTGCTACTATCAGTCATCTATGCCAACAGGTCTCATATCCTTCAACCCCATTTGATTCATATGTCCTGCTTCAGTTCACTGATAGCAAGTCGTCCCCTGTAAATCACATCGCTCCAGTTTACTTTATCCTATACACGCCTCTCACCCTTGAGCATATTCAGGCCCTGATCACTCAAACTCTTGTTCACTTCCTCCATCCATCTCCAATATGGTCGTCCTATTCTTGTCCCCTACACTTCTGACACATGTATCCTCCTTTAATCTCCCCTCACTCATTCTCTCCAAATGTCTAAACCATTTCAGTACACCTTCTTCATCTCTGTCAACCATGCTCTATTTATCATCACACATCTCTCTTACCCTATCATTACTTACTGGATCAACCCGCGTCACACCACATGTTGTCCTCAGACATTTCATTTTCAACACATTCACTCTATCATCAAATCTTCCTCATACTGTGTCTACCTTCACCGCCGACTGACATCACTATTCAAGTTCAGGAATGTCTATACCATCTATATTGTACCTGAGCCGCGACCCAGCCATTAACTAGAGCCACACACACACACACAGAAGCACCAGCTGGACCAATACAGAACACAACACACACAATCCTCCTGGGTCCATCTCACACCACCTACCAAGATGTGCTCATCTGGCTGACCCCGTCCACCCCCTCCCCCCCCCCCCCACCAGCTAACCCCCTGCCCCACGCCTCACCCCCACCCCCCCCGGCACAATGACCTCTCTCTCTCTCTCTCTCTCTCTCTCTCTCTCTCTCTCTCTCTCTCTCTCTCTCTCTCTCTCTCTCTCTCTCTCTCCCCTCATCCCCACGGACCGCCGGTCGTCAGAACACTCGACTTGTACTAATCACAGCTGGAACACAGAGATATAAGACCAGTCCTATACCTATTATTGTGAACGTCATCAACAATCCAGGAACAAGTACACAAGCTAAGCAAGTAAACTGCTGCTCAGTTTTCCACTTATCGACTTAGTTAAGACAAACAAAATATCACCAGGTGTACCACAGTGGTGTGTGCCCGACTGACTCAGTAACATCATTACTGGAACTCCACCAGAGTCTGTGTTGTCCCTTACCCCTCCGGAGCCACAGCCGACCGACCCCACATAAATAGCAATTGATAGTTTGAGGAAAATAATGATTCCTGCCTTAAAGGTCAATAGTGAGGAATGGTCGGTCTTCAAGATTATTGCTCTGATGTTAACAAACATGGCCAAGTGAATCTTGTCATTTGTAGTAGAAACGTTAATTCTATTATGGAAGTGAGCAATGGAAGGAGTGATGCATATTGATCAGGTGGAGAAAGTAGGTGAGGTAAGGTGTGGTGGTCAGTCACACCATTTACATGTTGGTCACAGGAAGAGTTTAGTAAACACTATCGTCTCTCACAAGAATGAACCAGGTTTGTTCTGGATAAGATAAGAGGGAGGGAGGCTGCCTAGATGGAAGAGGTCAATTATGGTAAGATTACTGGAATGATTGACATTATTATATTTGATGTAGGAATAATGAGCCTCATAGTTTGCCTGATCTTCGTAACGTTCATCACGATCACTTTATGTAATAACTCACAATGATATATAATCTCCACATCTCACTCCCTCACTCATAGCCTAGTTCTTCAATATAACACCGGTGCAAAACATAATGGCTCACTAACCAAAGATATTAGCGCCGTGAGGTGCCTTAATTACTAATTCATCCTCATTCTTAATAAAAATGACAAGAACATTCATCTACCGAGGCTTCTAATGAGTCTAATAGGCTATCAATGATGACATTTATATTCATCTTCCTTCAACTTTCTGAAATGTTAATCCTCTTTCATGTGTGACCTTAAAATCAGTTCAGGTTTTGCCACACTAAAACCTTAAATTCATCAACTTGTTATTTTCAACTACTTTCCCATTCCAACTGAGTGGAGCAAGGTAACCCTTTTTTATTGAAGGATAAGTTATGAAGGTGTTCACTTCTCTACTCTCGTCCCAAGCCTCTCTCTCCTGTCCTGCCTGACTCTCGTCCCAAGCCTCTCTCTCCTGTCCTGCCTGACTCTCGTCCCAAGCCTCTCTCTCCTGTCCTGCCTGACTCTCGTCCCAAGCCTCTCTCTCCTGTCCAGCCTGACTCTCGTCCCAAGTCTCTCTCTCATGTCCTGCCTGACTCTCGTCCCAAGCCTCTCTCTCCTGTCCAGCCTGACTCTCGTCCCAAGCCTCTCTCTCCTGTCCAGCCTGACTCTCGTCCCAAGCCTCTCTCTCCTGTCCTGCCTGACTCTCGTCCCAAGCCTCTCTCTCCTGTCCTGCCTGACTCTCGTCCCAAGCCTCCTCAGCCTGTCCTTCCTTTTTCACATAAAGTCTCTCTTTCAAATCCTCATTCCTCACAACCCTATCTCATGTTCAGACTCCCTCATCCCAAGCCTCTCTCTCTGGTACATCCCAACCCTCATCCCAAGCCTCTCTCTCTGGTACAACCCAACCCTCATCCCAAGCCTCTCTCTCTGGTACAACCCAACCCTCATCCCAAGCCTCTCTCTCTGGTACATCCCAACCCTCATCCCAAGCCTCTCTCTCTGGTACAACCCAACCCTCATCCCAAGCCTCTCTCTCTGGTACAACCCAACCCTCATCCCAAGTCTCTCTCTCTGGTACAACCCAACCCTCATCCCAAGCCTCTCTCTCTGGTACATCCCAACCCTCATCCCAAGCCTCTCTCTCTGGTACAACCCAACCCTCATCCCAAGCCTCTCTCTCTGGTACAACCTAATGCTCATCCCAAGCTTCTCTCTCCTTCAAAGCCTCACTCTCTGGCCAAACATCTAGTGTTCAGCCTCTCTCATCCCGAGCCTTTCTCTCCTACAAAGCCTCACCCTCATCCCAGGCCTGCCTCTCCCTCCCTCTACACCAGCCGTATTTAAACATTTTCAGTGTTGCAGGTCCACATGAATTTGGGGAAGAATTAGAGAAATTATGGAACTCTTTATAATGTGTCCCATTTTCTCAATGTTGCTTGAAATCTTACAGTTGCAGGTGCCGGGCTACCACAATAACCGCCACCTGATTGCCACTCTCCTGGAGGAGGAGGAAGAAGCCGATGTTGTGATAGTAAACATCACATGATGTATCACTAATGGTCATAAGATCAAACATTATGGCTACACATCCCGACAATCACCAGACTGTGTGTGGCACAGCACGAAGGACGGAGTCGCCCGCCAGTCTTGTACGAAGCACAATACAATATCTCACTACTTCCTGCCGCTTTCAATACTTTCTATCGGTCAAGATACTCACACTACGTACGTACGTACGTACACCGTTCTATTATCCTTTGTACATCTTCACAACTGGCGTTTTGGACCTTATCTGAATGAGTCACATCAAATGGTTATCAAGGACACAGAACACATAGCACCTGCCCACTGTCTTTTTTCTTTCATACTCTATTTTTCATATTTGTTTGCCATTTCCCGCAAGAAGAAGGTAGCGTCAGGAATAAGTGAATGAATCCTAGAGTGAAACTTAGCTGGGCTCCTTCCTCTGTTCCTTCATTTGAAAAGTAATACAGAAGGGGAAGATTTCCAACCCCCCCAGTTCCCAACCCTCAGTCGCCTTCCACGATATGCAGAAGATACGTATGCAGATAGACAGACAGACAGACAGACACACACACACACACACACACACACACACACACACACACACACGGAGTAGCGCCGAGAATGGATAAAGGCAAGCAAGGTATGAATATGTACATGTGTATATATATTCCTATGAGTCCACGTGGAAAATGAAACACGATAAGTTCCCAAGCGAAATTTCGTGTAATAATCTCATCATCAGAGGAGACACAAGAGAGAAATGTAACAGTCAGTTGATATACATCGAAGAGACGTAGCTAGGACGCCATTTGGTAAACATGTGATTGTCCAAGACAGACAACGAGTGTATCATAAACTTATCATTTTGCAAATTCTATCAACAATAAAGTTATCTAATTTGTATAGATCATCACTAATATTAAGATTATAATTCTTTGTGTATTTAATAAAAGAAGATTCAATGATATTTCTCGTGGTAATAGAGTCAGAGTTAATAACTGAGATGGCATTACTCCAGTCAATACAATGATCATAGTTTTTAACGTGATTAAACAAGGCATTTGATTCTTGTGCCGTTCTTATACTATATTTATGTTGCTTAAGTCTAACAGAAAGATCCTTACCAGTCTGCCCAACATAAAATTCATCACAATTTCCACATGGCACTTTATAGATGCATCCAAGAGAATTTTCTGGTTAATTCCTGATTAAGATATTCTGTATAGTATTATTGTTGCAGAAGGCAACATTTAAGGCAACATCTAAGATGAGGCCCATCATCTAGGGCCGAAAGCAACTCAACATTCGCCCCCAGCTAGATAGTGGCACATACCAGGAATCATTTAATTAACTAAAGTAATACAACAACAACAACAACAACAAAGACAACAATAAAACAAATCAATGCGTCCAAAAATCTTTAACAAAACAAAATTGTGCACATTTGTATAAAATAACAAGAAGAAAAACATTGCTACGTAATAGAATTGTACACATTGGTATAGAATAACAAGAAGAAAAACATTATCACATAGCAAAAAAATGTCCATAAATGTTACAGAAGCACAACATAGTAATAAAATCAATAACAATAATACTTTTCCAAATAAAGACAGGAAACAGTAGATACAGGACATGTTTTGTTATATAACAAAGAATTCTCAAAACAATGCACATCAAACACAAGAAGAAATTCTTAACGAAGACAAAATAAAACAATTTAGAAAGATGCAAATTAACAACCCAGTCTGCAATTCAGTGAAATTCTCTATTTCTTTTTCAACAGAGGAATGTGGTACATTACATAGAGGCAGCCAGTACGATGGTGTTGGGAATGGCTTGGTAAACACCACTACTGCCTGCCTGTGGTCGCTCCCTTCTTCATTACCACATGAAAATGGCCCAGGGTCATCCTCAACACTGCTCATCTGATTTAGTTCAAATACAAACTATAAATCACTATACTACAACTACAGCAACGAAACTAAACTCACTACAAAACTATTAACTATAGAATACAAACGAAAGAACATTACAAACACGAAAAGTATTGAAAACACACACACAGCGGAGCAAAGTCATCTTGCAATTAACTTTTAGATCAAAATGTCGGTGTTGATGTAGTGACGTCACAACGAGGCCGCCAGTAAAACCAGGCGATTAGAAAACTCGTTCTTGTGTGACACACAACTTTGCCACGATACCTCCGCTCTACCTCAACCAATTTCCAGGAAATTTTCGGAAGAAGAATATATTTTGTATTACATATGATTGTTAAATCATCAAAATGCGTTGCAAATACCCTTTAACACTCTCTCTCTCTCTCTCTCTCTCTCTCTCTCTCTCTCTCTCTCTCTCTCTCTCTCTCTCTCTCTCTCTGAGAGAGAGAGAGAGAGAGAGAGAGAGAGAGAGAGAGAGAGAGACTGCACAACCATATTGCCTCCATATTTACTGAGACTCACAACAGTGATACGCCTTACTTGTATATGGTTCATTCAAACCAGACCAGCTTAGCCCACCTGGACAGACGTGAGATGAGACGCGGAACATGACGGTAACATTACCATGTCACGACAGCCACCGACCCACCGGTGCACCACGGATCAGGCGATGCAGAGACGGGCAGCATGATGACGACCCTGGCTGCACCTGGACACTGGGGACGTCCAACATGATGACGACCCTGGCTGCACCTGGACACTGGGGACGTCCAACATGATGACGACCCTGGCTGCACCTGGACACTGGGGACGTCCAACATGATGACGACCCTGGCTACACCTGGACACTGGGGACGTCCAACATGATGACGACCCTGGCTGCACCTGGACACTGGGGACGTCCAGCATGATGACGACCCTGGCTGCACCTGGACACTGGGGACGTCCAACATGATGACGACCCTGGCTGCACCTGGACACTGGGGACGTCCAGCATGATGACGACCCTGGCTGTACCTGGACACTGGGGACGTCCAACATGATGACGACCCTGGCTGCACCTGGACACTGGGGACGTCCAACATGATGACGACCCTGGCTGCACCTGGACACTGGGGACGTCCAGCATGACGACGACCCTGGCTGCACCTGGACACTGGGGACGTCCAACATGATGACGACCCTGGCTGCACCTGGACACTGGGGACGTCCAACATGATGACGACCCTGGCTGTACCTGGACACTGGGGACGTCCAACATGATGACGACCCTGGCTGCACCTGGACACTGGGGACGTCCAACATGATGACGACCCTGGCTGCACCTGGACACTGGGGACGTCCAACATGATGACGACCCTGGCTGCACCTGGACACTGGGGACGTCCAACATGATGACGACCCTGGCTGCACCTGGACACTGGGGACGTCCAGCAGCAGCAGATGATAATGTGGACGAGTCTGCTTCCGCTCGTCAACCACCACCTTACGCTGAAGCCTCATAATGACTGGATGGAGGAAGGTATGGCGATACACCGTCAGGTTACACTTCATGTTTCTCTCGGTTATAAAACTAAAACAAGAAAATATTACAAAGTTTTAGTATTTGTATTGTATGACTACAGTTAACCCTTGTGTTAGTAATACAGTGGCCGGAGCGGCTACTGTGACTTTGATGTAATATCCATTTGATAAATCTTTATCTAAATATGACCTTCAGTCATAAAGACTGCACCACAAACCTTTCATTGCCTTGAAATCTTAAGAGAATCAATGTTAACCTTTGTATGTTTTATATATGATCCAGTGACTTTAACCCCAGCCACCGTTGTAGACAGTCATATCCCTGATATGTGGACATCTGGAACGTTGTAGATAATTTATCATGAAGGTCCCAGTACTGTGTCCACGCCACACCCACCCCAACAAAGGGCGCCTGTGGACGACGATGACGAAGGGAGGCTCTTCAAGCAAACCTCATCATAAGTTTACAAGGACGATCTCTTTGTGTTTTCTGTCACCTACTAAGGAATATTTGTCAAGCGTTTGGTGTGTCCACAACTGTTTTATACCTTCGGAGTTATATTTCTTCCTCTTGTGTATCACTAATATTGACTCTCGGGTCGCCTGAGTTTTACTACAACGAAATTCGCAGACGTTACTAAAGGTGAGACGTAAGACCACGTCAGGTAGTCAACAGATGCGACAACTTGACATAACTGTCGTAAAATGGTACATTGGATTGTGTTTCCTGCTTGTTTAATTTTTGCTTTGTCTGCATCAACATGTGCCTATTGATTTATAGATTATGGCTGGAGGTAACCATTGTCAACTCTTCATAATTAATGATGATCTGTGGTAGGTTTACTCCCTACACCCATCATCCTTCTTGGTTCCAAATCTATTTCAGGCCACCCAGACCACTGGTGCCTTGTGGATGTACCAATGTGACCCTATGTTCGTACAATTGTTCTTAAGCCCGTTTCTTAGGCAGTGTTGCCTCTGTGTTTTGTGAAAATTGTCTCCTTACCAGCGAGTATTGTAAGAAAATGGTTTAATAGTCTATCTTGCAACTGCATCAGCTACTACAGATAATCAGAAAGTGTAAACATTCAGCGGTTCATGAATGCCAAGCGGTTGTTCAAGCCAGGCAAAATGTGTGGATGACTTTGACGGAGTAAGCAATGTGTTGATGAAGTTATGGCCAGTGGTGTGGCGAGGTAGGGTCTGGGCAGCCAGGACACGATTGAGTGATGTTTCGTATCGTCAAGCCTCATTCCTTCCCTTGTCCATGTTTTACTTTTGATGACATTCATAGAGAATGCAGCTAAGGAGTTACGTTTTCTATACACAACATAGATGCTATTCGTTTTTACAAAATCGTAGTTTACTTGCAAACGGTAAAATCACTCATATGTAGTTTTGCCAGGTTTCCTCCTAAATTTGTTCTCCATATTAGATTCATCATACGTCAACGTAACAACTTAAAACAGAGATGGTCACGAAGTACAAAGATTAAAAATGATGAAAGGCTTTGATAATCTCGATCTAACAAATTATCTAAGGCTAGATCTTCTGATCTAAGTCGTATTAATGGATGCAGTCTGGTGGGAAAACATTCTACCTTCACTGAGGCCAAGTGTTATTTGCTCAACCTAATTGTTAACATACAGACTGATGATTCCCCTGCAACTTCCATGGTATACACACTGACCAACTTGGCAAGTGGTACACCAAGTACAGCGCCACACCTCCTGACTCCTTCCCAACCCACATGATGAAGGTCATGGACAACTTGTATGACCGCTACCTAACATTACCTGGACCCAAGATGACATTAAAAATTATTGATAAATTCTATCTTGCTTGAGAGAACAAAATCTTTAATACTAAAGAATGATGGAAAGAAACAGCAAGATAATATCTTGGGGGATAAAGTGTGTCCATCACTGGAGACAAAATTGAGGATACAACATAGAATAGAGAATTTGTCTCTGATGATGCTCTTGCCTCCTCTGACGTCCACATGTTATCCACAAAAACACAGTACGTTACTACAGTACATACAGTAATATCAGTCGTAACACTATGTATGTAGTCGTGATTACCGTAACATGTGAGTGGTAAGATTGGATGACGTAACGTAACAATATCAGACTTCATCATTCTCAATAGTTTAGGTGGATCATGTAATATTTGGCGTTGCTTCATGTTTTATCAGATGATAAAATGATGGTTGGCCTAATGACCTTCACAAGTCACTGGTCATTAAATCCAACACAACAACCAACCACTCAGGATGACCAAGAGGGAGCCACCTGGTGCAGACCAAGTGTACCAGCCTGGTGGAGAGGATCAACTGCTCCACCTCAGGATAAGAGCTGCTCAAGTTCTGTAGTGAGGGACACTCCAAGTGGCATGTGAAACTACCAGTCTTAGTTATAAACTACCGCCCGGCTGGCCGGTGGGTGGCTGTGGCCAACATGAACCCAGGGGCAACACACACACACACACACACACCGCCCACTGACCTGACCACCACCACTGTGACCTGACCACGTGTGGCATGTAGCTCATCCTTGGACAACATTAATCAAATACCTAGACAGAATTTTTATGTTACATAAAAGACATTTCTTGATAGGAAACATAAGAAATGATGACGAAAGATAAGGGACGCTATTACAGGTAAATATTTTGTTAAAATATGAAATACTCTTCCTCAAACTAGCTCCCTGTACTGTATTTTCTTTTACATAACCAGAGGAAAATATATTCTGTGGTTAATCAATATAAATGTTTATGTTTAACAGGTTTTCTATTTCTGATAGCATTTCACTGATTCAGGTTTAAGGACCTTGGTCCTGAACAACCATTATAATGTAACACAATACATATTTACCATAAATAAATCATTTATCACAATAACCATTATGTTTGTACCAGATTCTTTAAGTCCTCAATCACGTTTGTTAATTTATTATACTTTGTCGCTGTCTCCCGCGTTTGCGAGGTAGCGCAAGGAAACAGACGAAAGAAATGGCCCAACCCCCCCATACACATGTATATACATACGTCCACACACGCAAATATACATACCTACACAGCTTTCCATGGCTTACCCCAGACGCTTCACATGCCTTGATTCAATCCACTGACAGCACGTCAACCCCGGTATACCACATCGCTCCAATTCACTCTATTCCTTGCCCTCCTTTCACCCTCCTGCATGTTCAGGCCCCGATCACACAAAATCTTTTTCACTCCATCTTTCCACCTCCAATTTGGTCTCCCTCTTCTCCTTGTTCCCTCCACCTCCGACACATATATCCTCTTGGTCAATCTTTCCTCACTCATCCTCTCCATGTGCCCAAACCACTTCAAAACACCCTCTTCTGCTCTCTCAACCACGCTCTTTTTATTTCCACACATCTCTCTTACCCTTACGTTACTCACTCGATCAAACCACCTCACACCACACATTGTCCTCAAACATCTCATTTCCAGCACATCCATCCTCCTGCGCACAACTCTATCCATAGCCCACGCCTCGCAACCATACAACATTGTTGGAACCACTATTCCTTCAAACATACCCATTTTTGCTTTCCGAGATAATGTTCTCAACTTCCACACATTCTTCAAGGCCCCCAGAATTTTCGCCCCCTCCCCCACCCTATGATCCACTTCCGCTTCCATGGTTCCATCCGCTGCCAGATCCACTCCCAGATATCTAAAACACTTCACTTCCTCCAGTTTTTCTCCATTCAAACTCACCTCCCAATTGACTTGACCCTCAACCCTACTGTACCTAATAACCTTGCTCTTATTCACATTTACTCTTAACTTTCTTCTTCCACACACTTTACCAAACTCAGTCACCAGCTTCTGCAGTTTCTCACATGAATCAGCCACCAGCGCTGTATCATCAGCGAACAACAACTGACTCACTTCCCAAGCTCTCTCATCCCCAACAGACTTCATACTTGCCGCTCTTTCCAAAACTCTTGCATTTACCTCCCTAACAACCCCATCCATAAACAAATTAAACAACCATGGAGACATCACACACCCCTGCCGCAAACCTACATTCACTGAGAACCAATCACTTTCCTCTCTTCCTACACGTACACATGCCTTACATCCTCGATAAAAACTTTTCACTGCTTCTAACAACTTTCCTCCCACACCATATATTCTTAATACCTTCCACAGAGCATCTCTATCAACTCTATCATATGCCTTCTCCAGATCCATAAATGCTACATACAAATCCATTTGCTTTTCTAAGTATTTCTCACATACATTCTTCAAAGCAAACACCTGATCCACACATATATTTGTTAATATATAAGGCATTTTTCCGCCACATTTCAATACATAACATATATCTACACGTGTGGAAATATATGTATATGTTTTTATAAATTTGTTTTTGGCTTTTACAATCAAGGTGTAAGATATCCGTCTGAAGAAAATACTAGATAATATTATAGGTTATGTGTGTGTGTGTGTGTGTGTGTGTGTGAGCGCACACAAAATTGAAAACATATCTTACACTTACAAGGTTAAGAGGCCGGGCAACACGAGTGTACAAATCCTTCCTCAAAAGACTCACGTGATAATGATTAAAGTAGTAAACACACACACACACACACACACACACACACACACACACAGAGCGGCGCCAGGCTGGAGGCGGGGCATCGTGACGTCACAGGCAAGTCCCTCCCCCCGCCAGATCCAAACATGTGTTGTGTCTGGTGATGGCGGTTCAAGATTTCCCACATTTATATTGATCTTTACATTATCATCCACTCCCAAAGTCACCTGGCATTCTTGTGTTTCAACAACAGACGTGATATATGCAACACCAGGCAAACATTGTACCATTATCTGATAGGTTAATTGGTGCACAATCAAGAACCAGTGAATTTCATCGCCGCCATAAGTAAGTAAGGAAGGTGACTTTAATGATGATAAATACGACCTGGTATGGCTGTGTCTACACACTACCGCCATCTGGTCAACATTGTAGATACCAACCTTTAAACTGTGACATTCAACCACAAGGTTTAAGGTCGCTCATGAAAACGCGAACTTAAAATCTATCCATTTAAATCTACCATTCATCAATAAACATTTAAACACCGTCATTTGAACGTAAACCTTCCAGCTGCGTTATTTTACCAGAGTCCTTTAAGATACGTCATATAAACACAAAACTTAAATGTACGTTAAGCTTGTGCAAACCATCACTGAAACTCAAACTTTTAAATTAGAATTGTAATGAAACTGCGAACTTTTAACTCTGTCAAATTACAGCTATTGTACAAAATGATTTACTTAATTGACAAATTTTAATGTCAGTTAATTTAACGATATCCTTTGTGGTTCATCTCTGAAACACAAACCTTTAAACTTTGTCTCTAGAACTGAACACAACCATTAAGTTTCATAACTGGAATGGAAATTTGCATAATCTATCAAAATTCGTCATATAACGCGAACTTTTAAATCCTTCCATTCAGTTGGGCCGTTACTTGCCTGGCTGCCATTCATAATATGTCCTTTTATATTGTATGTTGACTACGCTCTCATTCATTCGTCATTTGGATCGTCTCACTGATATTCCATTCATAAACTTCATTCCTGCAGCTTATTTTTGACCGCCATGTTGCTTCCTCAAGGTTTATAATTCTTTGTGTATTTAATAATAGAAGATTCAATGATATTTCTCGTGGTACTGGAATTAGAGTTAATAATGCCATCTCAGTTATTAACTCTAACTCCAGTACCACGAGAAATATCATTGAATCTTCTATTACTGAATACACAAAGAATTATAATCTTAATATTAGTGATGGTCTATACAAATTGGATAACTTTAATGTTGATAAAATTTGTAAACAATTCACCTTCTTGTCCACATAATAAGTTTATGATACGCTTGTTGTCTGTCTTGGACAAACACATGTTTACCATATGGCGTCCTAGCTACGTCTCTTCGTTGTATATCAACTGACTGTTATATTTCTTTCTTGTGTCTCCCCTGATGATGTGAGTTTTACACGAAAGTGCACTTGGGAACTTATCGTGTTTATTTTCCCCGTGAACTCATAAGAATATACTTGATCACGTGCAAAATTGTGATCCTTTTCAATATATATATATACATATATATATATATATATATATATATATATATATATATATATATATATATATATATATATATATATATATATATATCCTTCAGTATGTTTAATTTCGATAATGAGGAACAGAAGAAGAAGCCAAGGAAGTAAATTTCGTCAAAGACATCTCTCTTTTCTAAACGCTGCCTCGCAAAGATTTTCATTAATTCATATTGAAGAAACAGACGAATTTTCTATTGTCTGGTTAGCTCAGTGGTAGAGCGTGAGTCTTACACACTCAAGGTCGTGGGTTCGAGACCCACACCAGACATAATTTTTGTCTTTTTTTTTTTCATTTTGTCCGCATCACATGTGTGCAACATTCAGTACGTTCGTTCGACGTTATAGTGAAGATCTTCACAATAAATTGGGGTTTTCGACCTTATCTGAAAGGGTCAGGTCCACCAAGACGTCCTTGAAATCTTCCAGAAGCTTCTGGCGATCCTCCTCCAACTGCTGGGCACATCAGAGTTAACATGGGCCGGACATCGGTTGTGGAACGACTTAATCTGCTTCCGGTAGTTAGCAGGGATGATAATGAGGGCTCTGACCTCTTACCAGGTCAGCTTAGTTCCAGTCTATTGCTTAGTTCCAGTCTATTGCTTAGTTCCAGTCTATTGCAACGACAATAAAAAAGTAAAACTCATTTCTTCGTGGAAGATTGAGAGGAAAACTCGACAGCAACATGGAGATTTACCCTGTGGTTATTTTGCCGGCTAGTCGGCAACGGTCGGTCAAACACTATTTTGCCGTGGCCATCTTAGTGCTTCATATAATAATAAGTCCAAAAATATGTTCTTGGGGGCGTAGCTCAGTGGTAGAGCACTCGCTTGGCATGCGAGAGGTCCCGGGTTCAAACCCCGGCGCCTCCATTTTTGTTATATATATATATATATATATATATATATATATATATATATATATATATATATATATACATATATATATATATATATATATATATATATATATACATATATATATATATATATATATATATATATATATATATATATATATATATATATATATATATATATATATACATATATATGTATATCGTCCGATCAGGGAAGTTAAGCAACGTTGGGTCTGGTTAGTACTTGGATAGGTTGTAGTGAAGATACGAATGTAGTGAAGATACGAATGTAGTAGAGATAAGGGTTATCAAAGAGTAAAGTTTATTCAAAATGATTGTGTAGTGAAGATGAGAACTGCTTTTAGAGAACATCAGGGAGCACAATGATGATGGTATGGTAGAAATAACGGTGTAGTGAAGAAGAGGGTATAGTGAAGATATAATTAACTGAAAATAAGCTAGTAGTGAAGATTCACGTTAGTGAATATGAGGTTGTAGTGAACGTAACCTTATTGATCTGATCCCCCAAATCCTCCAAACTCTGTTCAAGGGCCGATCCAAAGCCAATCAAAAAGGCTATTTCTCTGTGTATTGTTAGTGGTGGTGGTGGTGTGTAGGTGTGTGTAATCATGTATTTGCACTGTATTAGGAGGGAGTTTTACACTCGTGGGGCCCCGTGTAAGTACGTTGTTTGTGTGAGCGGGTAAAATCTAAAGCCTTCCTTGAAACCAGCTTAGTCAAGATAAGGTCATATGAAGATGAGGTTGTAGTGAAGATTATAATAAGCCTTGCATAGTGAAGATAAAGGGATTAAGAAGAGGAGATGTAGTAAAAAAGATTATAGTGAACACAAAAGGATTCAAGCTAAGTGCAGGGTCGGCCTACGGGCTTGAACTTACATTTTAGGTCAAAGGCATCACCAGTACACCCGGCCAGCCTTAAAGTTTATCCGTACACACACACACACACATAAGTATATATATATACATATATATATATATATATATATATATATATATATATATATATATATATATATATATATATATATATATATATATGTGTGTGTGTGTGTGTGTGTGTGTGTGTGTGTGTGTGTATTTACACTGTACCAGAAGCGTTAACTAAAGCTCATTTGGTGAAATCGTGTTTCCTCACATTAAATGTTATCCCAGATATCCAAAATTCTTCTCTTTGGTCTTTCATTTTCTATGTTTTCCACTTGACTTTCTTCAGTCGAAGTGATTTACCGTTCATGTTTTAGATTAAACTATATTTGTCAATTTACCAATTCCCTCTCCCATCTCATCATGACGCTTCTTATTGTTCTTTGATTTGAATCCTCAGTTTTCACCTCTCCTTCAACATGATAACCTCTGAATCTGTGAGTGTGTAATTACCTATCTTTACTGTGTGAGGAGAGAGTTCTACACTCGCCAGGCCAAATCTCTAGAACATTCCGTACTATTATACAACTTGTAAGATTTATGTATGGTGTCTGCCTTAACCATGACCTCATTCTTCTTATTCCATTCATCAACCTCTCTTATATAAACTTTAAAATTACTTCTCTGAATATATTTGAACAATATTGCCCTAATTTCATGCTATGTTCTCTAGGTTTGTGTGTGTGTGTGTGTGTGTGTGTGTGTGTGTTCTCAGAAAGTAACTGTGTACTATTCAACAAGGATTTCCCAAAAGCCATTTACCTCATATCCTTTTATTTCGATGCTTGAAAATGGCTAAATTTTCGTCAAAGTGTTTTTTGTCTTATTAGTATTTATAATGATTTATTGATTCAAAAAGTATTGGTATTTCGAAACTATCTAGATCCTTCAACATCTCTAGCCATCTTCACTACACTCTCAACACCATTGGCCATCTTGACTATTTCTTCGACACCTTTAGATTTCATCAAATAATTATCGCAGCAAAACTAAATAAATCCGTCTACATATCCGGATTTGTATGGGATTTAATCTGGATAGATCTGGTTATGTGACGTCACATAACCCAGGGGTATATAAGGCCGGCGGCGAGAGAAGTGTAATCATTTGAGGATGGGACTCCGTACCGACAACATCTCCTCTCACACTCTCCGGCAAGAAGAAAATTTGGTAAGTGCACCTCAGGCCGCAGTCAAAATGAGCGTTCCAGTTGTAAAGTTGACCCAGAAGGATGTAAATGACCTGGTGGTCATGAGAGAGGTGGGTCGGGGAGGCAACGCCAAGATTGAAACGGTGTTGTTCCGTGGATCGTGTTGCGTCATCAAAAGCCTTCTGGACGGAGTGAGTTGGAAAAGTCTTATGGATGAAGCCGACATTCACAGGAGACTGGCTGGGGCTGGAGGAGCCCCTCTCCTTCGAGCAGTGTGCCGCAACCCCCCACTGATCATCTTAAGCCACACTGGCCAGCCTTATGATAAATTCATGAGAACATGTCGGTCGGACGAGGAACTGGTCGAATCCGCCATCATGGTCGCTCGTCGGCTGATGGAAATCCATAAGAAAAACATTGTCCATAATGACGTCAAGGTCGAGAATGTGACCGTAACGATGGGTGAGAAGCCAGAGTTTCACATCATCGACTTCGGCTTGAGCGTTAAGAAGGGAAGCTGCGTTGAGTACAATGTTCCTGACCTGTGGTTGGCCCCTGAGGTCAGGGAGCGGAAGCCGGTCTCCCCAGCCAGTGACGTCTTCTCTTTTGGGCATCTAATGAGGCACGTGTCCATCCTGGTCAGGAAGCAGGGTGTGCGGGAAAGCCTCCAGGATCTTTACCAAACAGCGACCCACAGCGACCCCTCAGAGAGACCAGCTCTGCCACTTATTATTGGTGAGCTGAAGAAGGTGATGAGGTCAGTCCGCCGGAGGCGTACCAGAGGAGGGGGCCAACGGAACCAGAGGAAGGGCAGGAAATGAGGTGCCCTTCCTCAACTATCTACCTCACAATAAGAACTTTGTTTTAGAGGAAATTTTACTTGTAATATAATGGGAAAGAACTTTGTTTTAGAGGAAATTATTATTTTTACATAGCTTAAAACGGAATAGACTTTTATTTTAGAGGAAATTAAAATATTTATTTAAAAGGGGAAAAAATTATGGAACTCGACATGCAACCACCTCCTCGTGGTGAGTTCTGGGTGATAAGAGATCAAACATCTCTTATCAGCTAAGAGTTGCATACAAACGTATTTCTTGATAAGTTAAAGACAACTGGATAATGTTCTTATGATCTTAAATGTTCTTAGAGTCTGGCTAGTGTTATCTTGGAGGTCTTCTATCCCCTACAGCTCGGGCTGGACCCAGACTGTATCATGGACAACGATAAAGCATCTTAGACTAGCTATCATGGACAGCGATAAATGATTTAGCCTAACCATTATGGACAACGATAAGTGATCTTAGCCTAACCATCATGGACAACGCTAAATTATCTTAGCCTAACCATTATGGACAACGATAAATGATCTTAGCCTAGCCATCAAGGCCCATTTTCAGTCGTCCATCATAAATTTGCATGTTATTCTAATATCATTAGTAGTTTTAACCTTATAAAAGACTGACGTGTCCCAAGCATTTTCAAATGGCATTTGTACTGCTTAACTCTCGATGTTAGTGAAAACATGTGAGATAATCACGACTGAGCAGCTTTCCTGTGTGCTGTGAATTTATTACCTTCCTTTTTCCTCTCTCTCTCTGTCCCTCTCTCTCTCTCTCTCTCTCTCTCTCTCTCTCTCTCTCTCTCTCTCTCTCTCTCTCTCTCTCTCTCTCTCTCTCTCTCTCTCTCTCTCTCTCTCTCTCTCTCTCTCTATCAAAATATTCGAAATTATGAAATTCAATGTAGCCAAACTTCTGAGTTTCTTGTTTGTCTTGTAAAGTGGATCGTAGGGTTTTGTTGATATATATATATATATATATATATATATATATATATATATATATATATATATATATATATATATATATATATATATATATATACTCTATTTATCTATTTTGCTTTGTCGCTGTCTCCAGCGTTAGCGAGGTAGCGCAAGGAAAAAGACGAAAGAATGGCCCAACCCACCCATATACACATGTGTATACATATACGTCAACACACAGCACATATACATACTTATACATCTCAATGTATACATATATATACACACACAGACATATACATGTATACCCATGTACATAATTCATACTGTCTGCCTTTATTCATTCCCATCGCCACCCCGCCACACATGGAATAACAACACCCTCCCCCCTCATGTGTGCGAGGTAGCGCTAGGAAAAGACACCAAAAGCCCCATTCGTTCACACTCAGTCTCTAGCTGTCATGTAATAATGCACCGAAACCACAGCTCCCTTTCCATATCCAGGCCCCACACAACTTTCCATGGTTTACCCCAGACGCTTCACATGCCCTGTTTCAATCCATTGACAGCACGTCGACCCCGGTATACCACATCGTTCCAATTCACTCTATTCCCTGCACGCCTTTCACCCTCCTGCATGTTCAGTCCCCGATCACTCAAAATCTTTTTCACTCCATCTTTCTACCTCCAATTTGGTCTCCCACTTCTAGTCGTTCCCTCCACCTCTGACACATATATCCTCTTGGTCAATTTTTCCTCACTCATTCTCTCCATGTGATCAAACCATTTCAAAACACCCTCTTCTGCACTCTCAACCACACTCTTTTTATTTCCACACATCTCTCTTACCCTTACATAACTTACTCGATCAAACCACCTCACACCACATATTGTCCTCAAACATCTCATTTCCAGCACATCCACCCTCCTGCGCACAACTCTATCCATACCCCACGCCTCGCAACCATACGACATTGTTGGAACCACTATTCCTTCAAACATACCCATTTTTGCTTTTCGAGATAATATTCTCGACTTCCACACATTCTTCAAGGCTCCCAGAATTTTCGCCCCCTCCCCCACCCTATGAATTCACTTCCTCTTCCATGGTTCCATCCGCTGCCAGATCCACTCCCAGATATCTAAAACACTTCACTTCCTCCAGTTTTTCTCCATTCAAAGTTACCTCCCAATTGACTTGACCCTCAACCCTACTGTACCTAATAACCTTGCTCTTATTCACATTTACTCTTAAGTTTCTTCTTTCACACACTTTACCAAACTCAGTCACCAGCTTCTGCAGTTTCTTACATGAAATCAGCCACCAGCGCTCTATCATCAGCGAACAACAACTGACTCACTTCCCAAGCTCTCTCATCCAGAACAGATTGCATACTTGCCCCTCTTTCCAAAACTCTTGCATTCACCTCCCTAACAACCCCATCCATAAACAAATTAAACAACCATGGAAACATCACACACCCCTGCCGCAAACCCACATTCACTGAGAACCAAACACTTTCCTATATATATATATATATATATATATATATATATATATATATATATATATATATATATATATATATATATATATATATATATATATATATATATATTGGGGAGGAAATATCTAAAAACATTTTGGTGTCTCAGATTTTAGATATGAATCAAGGTATATTTACGCCACTGACTAACATTATTACCTTCATTTCCTTCTAGCAGATACAGGTTTTCAGATAATGCAACTATCAATAAATGGACCACTCACGAGCATAGTTAGTTCTGAGTGGAGCTTAACATGTTGTGCTTCTACACAATGACAACTAATATGGATCACTCCCTATTGGTGGTTCAACTATGATGAGTTAGCAGCAGGACACAATCGTGCTGGTCTTACACAAGATATCATACCACCATCACCAATGGTTAATGTGTGTGGATCTTAAGATGGTGACTTTTCTCCTGAGTCAGCAGAGTGGGTACAACAAGTAGCCCAGCTTTATCTGTCTCTAGGATAGTAGAGCTGAGGATGAGCACTGGCTGAGAAAACAATGGTCTCTGAGAGAAAACATGTCGGTTGGAGACAAGAATGTAATGGCAGAACCCTTGGTTGACAGAGATAAGATCATTGTACTACCACTGCACATCAAACTAGGTTTAATGAAACACTTTGTGAAGGTTTGGAACAATGAACGACACTCTACTTTGACTACACAGGCAGAAAATGTCGAGCGCTGATCATGGAGAAGGTGAAGGCAGGTATTGTCGACGGGTCACAAATCATGGAACTCATGAAAGACCCACATTTCCAAGATTCAATGACCAATGTTGAGGCAGAGGCATGGTCTTCGTTCACTGTGGTTGTAAGGCATTGTCTTGGTCACCATAAAGCAGATAACTACCCTGAACTAGTGGAGAACCTGCCATCTTCTTTCCCTCAACTTGGCTGTAAAATGAACATCAAAGTGCATTACCTCCACACCCACTTGGCCAGACAACCTAAGTGAGGAACTGGCTCAACCATTCCACCAAGATTTATGAACAATGGAAGAAAGATCCCGGAGACACTGGGATACCCATACCTGGGACACTGGGATACCCATACCTGGGACACTGGGATACCCATACCTGGGACACTGGGATACCCATACCTGGCACACTGGGACACCCATACCTGGGACACTGGGATACCCATACCTGGGACACTGGGATACCCATACCTGGGACACTGGGATACCCATACCTGGGACACTGGGATACCCATACCTGGGACACTGGGATACCCATACCTGGGACACTGGGACACCCATACCTGGGACACTGGGATACCCATACCTGGGACACTGGGATACCCATACCTGGGACACTGGGATACCCATACCTGGGACACTGGGATACCCATACCTGGGACACTGGAATACCTATACCTGGGACACTGGGATACCCATACCTGGGACACTGGGGTACCCATACCTGGGACACTGGGATACCCATACCTGGGACACTGGGATACCCATACCTGGGACACTGGGATACCCATACCTGGGACACTGGGATGATGGTGGATGACTGCTGGATCATTGCAGGTGATTGTGGTGGGTCAGGTGAGCACAAACGTGACATGTGTGAGGACATGATGAACCATAATGATATATAACTTTCTAGGTTGGGCTCACCGTCACCACCATTATCTGATTGTGTGGATGTCATCATTTAATCCTAAATAAACAAATGCTACTTGTAGGAAGCCATTTCTCTTGATGCAACAATAATGATGGTAGAGGATGGTTGTATGTTGTATGTGACACAGCAATTATATCATCATATCTCGATCACCAGAGATGAGAGAGAACAACGGAGGAGGAGGAGGAGGCCATATTTAGAATCAGCCACCAAACCTGACCTGATCAACACAAGACTACCACCACATCATGACGTCACTAAGTGTCATGTGGTGTTGACGTCATCACTGATGACATCATGATAATGATGACGTCACCAAGTGTCATGTGGTGGTGTTGACGTCATCACTGATGACATCATGATGATGACGTCAGCAAGTGTCATGTGGTGGGGTATGCAGGTGTTGACGTCATCAGTGATGACATGATGATGATGATGGTGACGTCAGCAAGTGTGATGTGTTGACGTCATCATCAGTGATGACATGAGCAAGTCTGGATTCAGGACATATGTTCAGTGGGGTTCACGTCAGGGAGGGGATGTGGTGGGCAACATTCCCCAGTGAGGCTCAAACCACACCCTAACAGCCCGACCGACCGACAGCTGTGGATGGGGCAGTTGTCGTGCACGACCGAGGTCAAATGGCTCCGGCTCAGGGTAGAGCATTGTGGCCCAACCTGACCTGCTGCTGTACGGGGCGTCAGTAGAGAACGTTTTCTCATCACAGAAAACGACCATATATATATATATATATATATATATATATATATATATATATATATATATATATATATATATATATATATATATATATATATATATATAAGACGCACACTACCATCAATTTTTCATTAGGTATTTGTTATTATCATTTTACTGTGAGTTACATAGAGTTAGATGCATGTTGCCATGGGCTCACTGTTCCCACGGGCTACTGTTAATCAGGATGTTTGAACACGTAAGAGCTGATCTGTTATTTGAACACGTTGTTGAATGGGTGATGACGGACTCCAATATAACCCCTGCCAGTGTGACCTGAGGGGACACACTGGCCAGCATCGTCACACTGTTCACTAGAGTGTGTCGTAGTGTGTCATAAGACTTTAGCCCAGAGTACTACAGATGGACGTACACGTTTTGTTGTAATAAATCTACAAAGGCCGCCTGATCTTCATTGAGTACCACAGACGAAGAAGACCTGATTTCCTTCCTATCAACTCAACCTTACATGTTTGAAAGAATAGTTGCTCCTACAATGTTATATGGTTGCGAGGCGTTGGCTATGAATAGGGTTGTGCGGAAGTGGGTGGATGTGTTAGAAATGAAATGTTTGAGGACAATATGTGGCGTGATGTGGTTTGATCTATTAGATAGTGAAAGGGTAAGAGATGTGTGGTAATAAAAAGAGTGTGGTTGAGAGAGCAGAAGAGGGTGTTTTGAAATGGTTTGATCACATGGAGAGAATGAGTGAGGAAAGATTAACAAAGAGGATATATGTGTCAGAGGTGGAAGGAACGAGGAGAAGTGGGAGACCAAACTGGAGGTGGAAGGATGGAGTGAAAAAAATTTTTAAGCGATCAGGGCCTGAACATACAGGAGGGTGAAAGGCGTGCAACGAATAAAGTGAATTGGAACAATATAGTATACCGGGGTCAATGGAATGAACCAGCGCATTGAAGCGTCTCGGGTAAACCATGGAATGTTCTGTGGGACCTGGATGTGGTAAGGGAGCTGTGGGTTCGGTGCATTACACATGACAGCTAGAGACTGAGTGTGAACGAATGTGGCCTTTGTAGTCTTTGTAGTCTTTTCCTAGCGCTACCTCGTGCGCGCCGGGGAAGGGTGGGTGGCGTGGGGTTTGGGGGGGGGTGCCATTTCATGTGTGGCTGGGTGGAGACGGGAATGGATGAAGGGTAAGGAATGTATGTACATGTGTATATTTGTATATGTCTGTGTATGTATATATATGCATACGTTGAAATGTATAGGTATGTATATGTGCGCATGTGGGCGGTTATGTATATACATGTGTAAGTGGATGGGTTGGGCTTTTCTTTCGACCGTTTCCTTGCGCTGCCTCACCAACGCGGGAGACAGCGACAAAGCATAATGGCAATACCGACATATTGGAGGAACCGGATTTTGGACTATTGCTATAATCGATCAAGGAATGAATGCAATATGCTACAAACGAAACTAGACTGTAAGTAGGACCATCTTATCAAAAACAGCGACTGGACTAAGAACACAAACCCATCTTTGTGATAAACCTGTCTAATAAACAACTAGATAAAGATTCCTTGTCGTGCCTTAGGCTATGGATTAAGTTTTGTGTGCTCTAACAGGGAAGCCAGCTGTGTTGATGTCTCGAAGTCTTTTTGCAATTTAGAGAAATATAGTAATTTAACTAATGATGAAATTATTATCTGTAAGGGTTTACTGTATGCCAGTTTGTCAAATCCATTGGAACCTAATTGCCCTGAAAGATTTATAAGAGCTATTAACACCTAAAAAAAGACAAAAATATACATATTACTGAAGCGGATAAGGCTAACACTGTTGTGATTTTAGACAAAAGTAAATATTTATCTAAAGATCATGATCTTATAAATGATGACACAACGTATTCTAAACTCAGTAAGAATCCCCTAAAAGCAGTTAATTCCCATTTCAATAAAGAAATGAAGTTGTTGTTGAAAGGTAATAGTTCTCTTATCTAAAGTTGGTCATCTTTGTCCCCCTAATTGCCATGTATGTATGGACTTATGAAAACACATAAACAAAATTTTCCAGCAAGACCTATAGTGAGTTCAGTAGGCTCCATCACATATAAACTGTCAAAATGATTAGTTTTTTTATTGAGCCCTTTAGTGGGTAAGATATCAAATTCTAATATCATGAAAAATGTAGATTTAGTCAAAAAGCTTAACAATATCAATGTTAATTTTGATTTCAAACTAGTTAGCTTTGATGTTTCCTCACTTTTCACAAAAGTTTCAGTTGATGACCTTTGAGAATATTTGTTTGATATATATGTATGGGAAGAGAGCACGGCATAATGTAACAATAAACTTGAAGATGAATGAAAGCGCTGTGGTGGTTAGTAGCGTTGCTGACTATGGACCACACATGGGCCCGTCCAACCCAGGTCTTTGTCCTCCCCTCGTGGCTGGTCGATAAATGGATGCCTGGCGTAGCTTGACGTTTACATGATAACATAGAGAGGTTATGGTACAGCCAGTCATATGATTAGGGCTTTCAGTTTCCCGTGCCGTCTCAGCTACCATGAGAAAGATAACGGGGAAATAAAAGATCAGATAAGCGGGGCCAATGAGAGCAGGTCTATCAAAGATGGCGACCTTTCGCCCGTAAGGAAGGAGAAGAGTCGTGTCGGCAGCTATCCCCATCCCTCGTCTATCCCACACCTTCCCATTGGTATCGGGGATGTCGTCTCTCTACCCCACCATGGGTTGTGTGGGCTGGGGGCATAACGGCCACGTACAACATACAACCTTCACCATCAGACACCACAAGTTGTAGAGTCGCTTCTCATGTGACGCTGAGGGACGACAAGTGGTCGTGTCGGTCGCTCTACCTCTGCCGTCGTTTCACCGTCGGCTTACTGGAACTAGTTATAAAATTGTCGATTATAATGTAAAGATCAATATATATGAGGGAAGTGTTGAACCTCCCTCACCAGACACAACAACTGTTTGGATCTGGCGGGGGGAGGGACTTGCCTGTGACGTCACGATGCCCCGCCTCCAGCCTGGCGCAGGTGTGTGTGTGTGTGTGTGTGTGTGTGTGTGTGTGTGTAATACCTTTATGATTACTATGTGTGTCGTACGAGGAGAGAGTTCTGGTGTTGCCTCATTTCTTAACCTTTTGAATGTTCTTGTTTTCATGTGGAAGGTTCCGGTCACGGACACAAAGCCCACATCAAGGCCGGGCCTTAGTTGAAATACATAGAGAATAATGAAAGGGAAAAATAAAAGAGAAGGGAAAGTATTTACGTATTTTGGAGGAAGTGAAGGACCTCTCTCACTCTTGAAACGTATGCACACACACACACACACACACACACACACACACACAGGTAAGCCAGGGAACATAAAGATAAGGTGGAATTCAGTGGGATATTCATGCAATGTGATAAATCCAGGTAAGAGAGGGAGAGAAGTTGTGTATACAGTCACATACACACACATGAGAGGCCACATGAGGCAAGATAATGTGTCAGCAGGGCAGAGATGGCAGGAGTGTTGGCTGGCTGGCTGGCACGTGTGGCGCTCTGATGATCATACCAGACCTGTGGCCCTCCTTCCTGACACCTCTTCACAAGGAAGAAGAGGACCCTGACCCAGCACCCACTTCTAAAGGCACAGCAGAGTGGAGTCTGGCAGGGATGGGTGGGTTCACACGTCGTATTGACTGCCTTGGTAGACAGATTAAGATGTGGAAGCGCCAGATGGTCAGCATCATAGCTACCGTCACAGCTATACAGCGCCAACTGCAGCAGGTGGCTACCTCTGGTGGCAGGGCCTCCTCTGCCTCAAGAGGTAGGTGCCCAACCAGGCCTCAACTCCTGACGAGGGAGCTGGAGAGTCCCACCAGCCTGGCAAGATCCTGAGTGACTATGAGATCCTGGAGTGGGTGTAGCACCTCAATATACAGGGAAGGCAGCCACTGTGAAACAGGTAAAAGATTCCTTAGAGAATAACACGGTTGATATGGTAATGAAGTCCCTGTTGTGCTACGTTCTTGATAACGTGAAGGAAGGGATCCAACTTCTGCACAAGCTCTCTGGGCACATTCAACAGTACGGACTGTGATTACCGCAGAATACACATGGCAAAAGTGTATTTATTTAGTAGATTTCTATTGAAATACAAGGGATATCGTATCTATGTTAATCATTTCATACGATAATGAAAAAGTTCCATAACTTTTCTGGAACACAGGATACAGAAATGTATCTAAAGTGAAACCGATAGTACTAACATATCTAACATAAAGATTTCTATTTTGCAGATAACATAAATATTTTACATGTAGAAATCAGTAATATCTTCAACAATATAAACAATCTGGCATCGAATCTTGCAGACTTTTCATCGAAGTTTTACACATTAAAGAAAATATTACGTAGAGAAAATATTTAGTGGAATTTATTATCATCATCACAAGTTGCCAGACGACGCCTGACCTGCCTCAACCCGACACATATTACCATAATAAATCATCTAATTCTTTGTTAATATAGTTGTCACCAAATGTGAATATAACTGCCTTCGTGTTTTGCCTTTAGATAATTATAATGTTCGATAACGAGTAAGTAGATCCGTTCTGGAAAATAATCCCGTGTCTCCAACTAGCGGTGCCGTCAACCGTGTCATGAATTATTCTTTATAGAAAATTGATATTATTTAAAGGTAAAGAATTTAAAAAAATATAAGAAAACACTTTATGTCTGAGTTTATATTCATTATTCTATTAAAAGTGTAAGGCAATGATATTCATATTAGATTAAAACTACATAAACCAAGACTTGGTGATCTCTTATGGCAATGTGTGATGGAGGGTTAGTAAACCAAGACTTGGTGATCTATTATGGCAATGTGTGATGGAGGGTTAGTAAACCAAGACTTGGTGATCTATTATGGCAATGTGTGATGGAGGGTTAGTAAACCAAGACTTGGTGATCTATTATGGCAATGTGTGATGGAGGGTTAGTAAACCAAGACTTGGTGATCTATTATGGCAATGTGTGATGGAGGGTTAGTAAACCAAGACTTGGTGATCTATTATGGCAATGTGTGATGGAGGGTTAGTGTGGGGGATCAGCTGGCCTCAGGCTCAGGCCTGGTCATCCTGGCTTCAATATGGTCAGTTAGCAGGAAGCGTCGTCGGTCACAGTAATATTACCTAAGTGATAGATATATGATAATGTGGGTTTGCATGTGTTTCCCATGGTCCTTTGTGACCAAGTTGGTGTTCCTATGTGAAGTGAACTGTGGGGTGGTATTTTGTGTGTGAAATACTGGCAAAAATACTTAAGTACGTATATGTTCACTTATAATCATGATAATCTTACACTTTACATCCCAAAGAAGTTAGAGGAAATATATTTGTAATTTAAATCTCTAAGAATATTCATTTAGGAGCTAATTCTTATATACCAGAGTGCCTCTGATATTAGATGTATCGGCTGCCAGTAAATTTCTTAACTTTTGTATGGCGTAATCTAAGAATACCCAATACTGCCATAAAGTGTCCGTCATTTTGAATTAGTAACTTGTAATTACTTGAGATTTAATTAAATTATTCGTGATACATTGCGTTGTTTTGTTATAGATATAACTAGAGTTTTTCCAGTTTGGTTCTCACAAAATTTGATTATATTATATTATATATATATATATATACATAAAATAAAGTGTATATGAACGCGCACCTTCATAGAACATACAAAGCTCCAACAGCCAGGATCGAACCTGGGACCCCGAACAGAACACATAGCCAGCTGATAGCGTTTTACCGAACCTGACTGTGCAACGCGGAGTTATATGAATACGAATAAAGTGTATATGAACGCGCACTTTCATAGAATATACAAAGCTCCAACAGCCAGGATCGAACCTGGGACCCCTTGTGCAAGAGGCAGGCATGCTAACCGCTAGGCTAAGGGACTGTATAATAGTTGTTCTGTTCGGAAACAATCGATAGACCCCGTTGCTCACCATTGTGAGACGAAGGGTATTCGAGTACTTAGTATTTCGAATAGTTGTTTCCTATTATACAGTCCCTTAGCCTAGCGGTTAGCATGCCTGCCTCTTGCACAAGGGGTCCCAGGTTCGATCCTGGCTGTTGGAGCTTTGTATGATATATATATATATATATATATATATATTCTTATCCCTGGGATTAGGGGAGAAAGAATACTTCCCACGCATTTCTCACGTGTCGCAGAAGGCGACTAAAGGGGACGGGAGCGGGGGGCTGGAAACCCTTCCCTCCTTGTATTCTAACTTTCTAAAAGGGGAAACAGAAGAAGGAGTCACGCGGGGAGTGCTCAGCCTCCTCGAAGGCACAGATTGGGGTGTCTAAATGTGTGTGGATGTAACCAAGATGAGAAAATAGGGGAGATACAAGAACGAGATAGATGACGTAGAACAGTCAAGTGATATACAAAAAAGAGATGTTGCTAAGACGCCATTGTCTGCTTGCTTGTTTTTTATTTCCTTGCCTGTTTGCTTGCCTGCGTTTTTGTCACTTTTTTTCATGTTTACCTGCCTTTTTGCTTGATTGCCTGCCTCCCTGTTTTTTCATTGCCTGCTTGCCTGCGTTTGCCTACCTGATTGCTTGCCTTCCTGCCTTTTTTCTGCGTGCCTGCCTGCCTGCCCATTTGTCTACCTTCCTTTTGCCTGCTTGCCTGCTGTGTCACTTGTCTGCCAGCTTTTTAAGTTGCCTGCCTGCCTTTCGCGGTAATACAAATGTCTGTGGGCTTTCCAGTGTACGTTTCACTAACATGGAAAGTGTAGGGGTTTGGGAGCCTGCAGTTTTACGTGACAAAAGGAGATATTTACCTAAATTTGATAAGCAGGAAGACTACAGACGTACCAACCCATACTTTAGTAGTACAATAGAATGTGTGTATCACTAGAGGCTCTCAAACCCACTTTAAACACAAGAAAAGTTTGTGTACTTGGCAAGCAACCCACAATAGCAGGAAAATGTCCATAAATTCATAGGTCCTCAATTCTGAGAAGTAGTTCTTGTCTTCTCATTCACTCTTGATACAATGCTTATTTTCCCCATAGGTCTGCTCCTGCGGGCATTAGAAAAGGGAGCCGTGTAGTCAGGTTGGCTCCCACACTTAGGGTGGCCAATGTCTTTGATCTGAAGCATGAACGGGCGTGACCATTACCACCATATATTGGACGGGGTCACTACGTTCAACGCACCAAGCGAATCTCTCACATTTATGATCATTTTCACTTGTCTTTTATCCTCATGTTCTGTCATTAGAATCTGTTGTGATTGTTATGATAAGTACTGTGGACACGATATCTGCAAGAGATTTGATAATAAGATGAAAATAGTCTCGGAGGCGTAAGAGAAAGATATATTTAGGATACCTTTCTTGGTTCTACTTTCCGTTTTCTTATGATATAAGGTTAAACAGAATGTTTACATAAGTAACAAGGAACGAATGAGGTTCTTGAAGAAAGGGAAGAGCCAGTTAAAAAGACTTCTGCACGCACCTGGTTGCGAAGTTCATAAATGTTTTGACTTTTTTTTGTGGTGGTGGTTGGGGGTGTTGGTGATGGTGGTGGTGTTGGTGATGGTGGTGGTGGTGATGTTGGTGATGGTGGTGGTGATGTTGGTGATGGTGGTGGTGATGGTGATGGTGGTGATGGTGGTGGTGTTGGTGATGGTGGTGGTGTTGGTGGTTGTGGTGGTGGAGTTGCCCCGGTGCATATGCACCAATAATCACCCATCTCTCTCCATCCTCTTTCAGTTTTACCCACATCAATCTAGAGTTTACTTTCTTACACTCTGTCGCATACTCCCACCACTCCTGTTTCAGGAGTAGTGCTACTCCTTCCCTTTCTCTTGTCCTCTTACTACCCCCTGACTTTACTCCCAATACATTCCCAAACCACTCTTCCCCTTTACCCTTGAGCTTCGTTTCACTCAGAGCCAAAACATGCAGGTTCTTTTCCTCAAACATACTACCTATCTCTCCTTTTTTCTCAACTTGTTTACATCCACACACATTTAGACATCTCAGTCTGAGCCTTCGAGAAGGATGAGCACTTCCCGCGTGACTCCTTCTTCTGTTTCCCATTTTAGAAAGTTAAGATACAAGGAAGGGAGGGTTTCCAGCCACTCTCTCCCGTCTCCTTTAGTCGCCTTCTGCGACACGCGAGGAGTGCGTGGGAAGAATTCTTTCTCCCCTATCCCCAGGGATATATATATATATATATATATATATATATATATATATATATATATATATATATATATATATATATATATATATATATATATATATATATATATATATATATATATATATATATATATATATATATATATATATATATAATATATATATATATATATATATATATATATATATATATATATATATATATATATATATATATATATATATATATATATATATATATATATATATATATATATATATATATATATACATATATATATATATATATCTTTCTTTTTCTTTCAAACTATTCGCCATTTCCCGCATTAGCGAGGTAGCGTTAAGAACAGAAGACTGGGCCCTTGAGGGAATACCCTCACCTGGCCCAATTCTCTGTTCCTTCTTTTGGAAAAAAAAAAAACAAAAAAAACGAGAGGGGAGGATTTCTAGCCCCCCGCTCCCTCCCCTTTTAGTCGCCTTCTACGACACGCAGGGAATACTTGGGAAGTATTCTTTCTCCCCTATCCCCAGGGATAATATATATATATATATATATATATATATATATATATATATATATATATATATATATATATATATATATATATATATATATATATATATATATATATATATATATATACATACATATATATATATATATATATATATATATATATATATATATATATATATATATATATATATATATATATATATATACATATATATATATATATATATTCTCAAACTGGGTCGAGCCAGACGTGGGCGTCGGTCGCCTCGCCTCGTTTTCAGGAGACGTACATTTCATTAAGAAAACGGCAGGTCGAGATCGCAGTGGCAATCATGATCTTCCATTTATAAAGGAAAAATTCATACTTGCTGCCTATATTGTCTTTGATATCAATACAGACTATATATTATCTTTCATATCAGTATATATGATACATTGGATTTGTAATGATATAGTTTTACTAAACATTTTTTTGTTTTTCTTTCTTTATCTCAACGGCCGATGTTCGAGCAACCATTACGTCTGAAATAGTGTTGGTCAAGAAGGCCTAATATTCTGCGCGTAATCTAATTAATTGAATTGATGCTACTGGATTTTTCTCATCTATAGACTTTCTTCTTGAACTGCATGTTACATGATGAAAACAAGGTCTGGTTTATTATTGTTATGAAGGAACTGAAACAGCAGCAAAATATATAAAGATATTCAACCGATGATTGTAGCTAGAAACTGACAGATGTAATATAGCAAAAAATATGAACAAAACAGTGAGTTGGTGACACGTTTCATATGTTTGTAATACGACTCTGAAGTTAGTTCGTAACAAATGGTGAACAAATTGTGAAGGAATGTGCAAAAACGGGGCTATTTCAGTCCAAACTAGAATTCATTTGTTCACTACGACATTGATCTCAGGACATTTCAATGGCTGAGATTTACATGATACAGAAAATCTTCAAACAAGGACGATAGACAGATGGATAGATGGTTGAATAAATAGGTAAACTTGATAGATGTAGGTGGAATCAGAGTCGCCTATGATTTCCTTCACAGCGAATTAGATGATAAATGGGAGAGGCTATAACCATCGTCTGTGATTATTGTAAATGACTAATAATGATTAATCTTTATTGCTTTTGTGCGACTGCTGTTAGCCTTTGAGGGTTAATGTTCCCTCAAAGTTGCCCGGACCCTACCACTAGGAGGTCAGCAGTTCGACTTAGGGTCCATTTGTGCCATGTTTATGGCCCCCAACAGAATGGATGTATTTTTCTTATTTTTTTTTTTCATCCCTATGGATGGGACTCATAAATGTTAGGAAGTTTTCCTAACGATTTGATCTTTTATGGTAACCGCTTCATTCGTACAGTAGTTTGTCAATAATGTGCAACTGAATGAAAACTTTTGCCATAGGAAATGTCTTCTGAGGACCGGGTATAACAGGGTCGACTGCTGGAGGAGGAGCGGCTCTCCAATCTCAGCGATGGGAACTTAAGGTTCAAGGAATTTCAGGGATGAATGTTGGTGGTGTGGACTTTAATCTTCAACACGGCCGCTTCAGCTTTAGGGTCGGCTGCTGCTGCAGGTGCTGCTGATCCTCCAGTCGCAGCGACGGACACATCAGGGTCTTCATCGACGACCAGTACGAGTACGTCGGGATCCACCAGGCCTGATTCATCCCCATAGAAGTAGGGGATCAAGGTCACCAATTCAGTGGTAGGCATCACTTTGCTCCGTTGTTTGGTGGGAGCCAAAGAAACATTGATGGGGATGGCGGCTGCTCCTGTGTCAACTACACCAGTTTCCTCGCTGGATCCGCCTTCGCACAGGTCATCATCATCTTGATGCCGAGTCTGGATCTTCACCACTACTCTCTCGTGCACGGGTTCGATATCCAGACGTGATCTCTTCCTGGAAGGCCTTTGGCATTGTGGAAGGCACCGCTTTCCTCCCTGGGCCAGGCCCTCACTGCCGGACAACCAGGCAATTCTGGTGTAGGCGTACTCCTGGTGGCGGCCGTTGCGTCCTCCAAGTCTGCGATCTGCCTTGATGCCCCACCGTCCCAGTGTTCTCCCGACGTTCAGGACGGCAGCTTTCTCGTACCCGAACCCTTCACAGAATTCACAGTATCGCAAATATAGCTCAGTTCGGCTTATACAATCTTTAACAGCCCCGGTTTGCTGGATGTGAGCCTCGAAAAATTCAAGGAAGGATTCCTTGCCAGGGTACCGATGGGCAGCGCGGACGTGAGTCATTTCTGCGATCTGGTGAGATGAGTGATTTACTTGACGAAGTAAACTTTCATAGACCAGCACTTGCAAAAATATAGTGAAGCTACAGAAAAATATAGTCGACTCTTGTTTCCTCATTGATCTGATATCCTAGATGATACATTAACATAGTGAAGTTGAAGCACTAGTGTAATGAAGATGAAACATCAATATAGTGAAGATGGCAGGTTGCGGTAGAGGGTGTACACTGGGCAGAATTGCCTCTAGTGGAGAGTGTAATGTAGCTTGTGGTGGAAATATAATGGTGTGTGTGTGTGTGTTCTCGACTTCCACACATTCTTCAAGGCTCCCAGGATTTTCGCCCCCTCCCCCACCCTATGATTCACTTCCGCTTCCATGGTTCCATCCGCTGCCAGATCCACTCCCAGATATCTAAAACACTTTACTTCCTCCAGTTTTTCTCCATTCAAACTTACCTCCCAATTGACTTGACCCTCAACCCTACTGTACCTAATAACCTTGCTCTTATTCACATTTACTCTTAACTTTCTTCTTTCACACACTTTACCAAACTCAGTCACCAGCTTCCGTAGTTTTTCACATAAATCAGCCACCAGCGCTGTATCATCAGCGAACAACAACTGACTCACTTCCCAAGCTCTCTCATCCCCAACAGACTTCATACTTGCCCCTCTTTCCAAAACTCTTGCATTTACCTCCCTAACAACCCCATCCATAAAGAAATTAAACAACCATGGAGCCATCACACACCCTTGCCGCAAACCTACATTCACTGAGAACCAATCACTTTCCTCTCTTCTTACACGTACACATGCCTTACATCCTCGATAAAAACTTTTCACTGCTTCTAACAACTTTCCTCCCACACCATATATTCTTAGTACCTTCCACAGAGCATCTCTATCAACTCTATCATATGCCTTCTCCAGATCCATAAAAGCTATATACAAATCCATTTGCTTTTCTAAGTATTTCTCACATACATTCTTCAAAGCAAACACCTGATCCACATATCCTCTACCACTTCTGAAACCATACTGCGCTTCCCCAATCTGATGCTCTGTACATGACTTTACCCTCTCATATATATATATATATATATATATATATATATATATATATATATATATATATATATATATATATATATATATATATACACAGACACATAATTCATACTTGATGCCTTTATTGTCTTTGATATTAGTACAGACTATATGATATCTTTCATATTAATACATATAATACATTGTGTTTGTACTAATATAGTTTTGATAAACTTTTCTTTTTTTTTTTCTTTGTCTCAATGGCCGATGTTCGAGCAACCATTACTTCTGAAATAGTGTTGGTCAAGAAGGGCGAATATTCTGTATGTAATCTAATTTATTGAATTCATGCCATTGGATTTTACTTATTTTAGACTTTCTTCTTGAACTGCATGTTACACGACGAAAACACGATCTGGTTTATTATTGTCATGAAGGAAGTTAAACAGCAGAAAAATATAGAAAGATTATCATTGGATGATTGCAGTTAGAAAGTGACAGATGTAATATAGCAAGAAGTAGTCACAAAACAGTGAGTTGGTGACATGTTTCATATATTTGTAATATAACTCTGAAGTTAGTTCGTAGATCCTTAAGGAGAATGAATGGTAGACAAATGGTGAGGGAAGGTGCAAAAACGGGGCTAGGTATTTCAATCCAAACTTGATTTCTTTTGTTCGCTGCTTCGACATTGATCTCAGGACATATTAATGGCTGATATTTACATGATGCTGAAAACCTTCGATGAAGGACGATAGACAAAGAGATAGAAGGTTGAATAAATAGGTAAACTGATAGATGTAGATGCAATCAGAGTTGCCTATGATTTCGTTCAGAGCGAAAGAAATGATAAATGGGCGAGGCTATAATCATCGTCTGTGATTATTGTAAATGACTAATAATGATTAATCTTTATTGCTTTTGTGCGACTGCTGTTAGCCTTTGAGGGTTAATGTTCCCTCAAAGTTGCCCGGACCCTACCACTAGGAGGTCAGCAGTTCGACTTAGGGTCCATTTGTGCCATATCTATGGCCCCCAACAGAATGAATGTATATATATTTTTTTTTCATCCCAGTAGATAGGACTCATAAATGGCAGGAACGTTTCCTAAGGATTTAATCCTTCATGATAACCGCTTCATCCGTACAATAGTTTGACACTGATTTGCAACTGAATGAGAACTTTTGCCATAGGAAGTGTCTTCTGAGGACCGGGTATAACAGGGTCGACTGCTGGAGGAGGAGCGGTTTCTCCAGTCTCAGCGATGGGAACTTAAGTTTCAAGGAATTTCAGGGATGAATGTTGGTGGTGTGGACTTTAATCTTCAACACGGCCGCTTCAGCTTTAGGGTAGGCTGCTGTTGCAGGTGCTGCTGATCCTCCAGTCGCAGCGACGGACACATCAGGGTCTTCATCGACGACCAGTACGAGTAGGTCGGGATCCACCAGGCCTGATTCATCCCCATAGAAGTAGGGGATCAAGGTCACCAATTCAGTGGTAGGCATCACTTTGCTCCGTTGTTTGGTGGGAGCCAAAGAAACATTGATGGGGATGGCGGCTGCTCCTGTGTCAACTACACCAGTTTCCTCGCTGGATCCGCCTTCGCACAGGTCATCATCATCTTGATGCCGAGTCTGGATCTTCACCACTACTCTCTCGTGCACGGGTTCGATATCCAGACGTGATCTCTTCCTGGAAGGCCTTTGGCATTGTGGAAGGCACCGCTTTCCTCCCTGGGCCAGGCCCTCACTGCCGGACAACCAGGCAATTCTGGTGTAGGCGTACTCCTGGTGGCGGCCGTTGCGTCCTCCAAGTCTGCGATCTGCCTTGATGCCCCACCGTCCCAGTGTTCTCCCGACGTTCAGGACGGCAGCTTTCTCGTACCCGAAGCCTTCGCAGAATTCACAGTATCGCAAATATAGCTCAGTTCGGCTTATACAATCTTTAACAGCCCCGGTTTGCTGGATGTGAGCCTCGAAAAATTCAAGGAAGGAATCTTTGCCAGGGTACCGATGGGCAGCGCGGACGTGAGTCATTTCTGCGATCTGGTGAGATGAGTGATTTACTTGACGAAGTAAACTTTCATAGACCAGCACTTGCAAAAATATAGTGAAGCCACACAAAAATATAGTCGACTCTTGTTTCCTCATTGATCTGATATCCTAGATGATACATTAACATAGTGAAGTTGAAGCACTAGTGTAATGAAGATGAAACATCAATATAGTGAAGATGGCAGGTTACGGTAGAGGGTGTACACTGGGCAGAATTGCCTATAGTGGAGAGTGTAATGTAGCTTGTAGTGGAAATATAATGGTGTGTGTGTGTGTGTGTGTGTGTGTGTGTGTGTGAGTCTATGTGTGTGTGTGTGTGTGGGTGTGTGTGTGTGTGTGTGTGTGTGAGTCTATGTGTGTGTGTGTGTGTGTGTGTGTGTGTGTGTGTGTGTGTGTGTTTGTAGTTATACAAAGACTATATAAGAAAGACAGGAAAGCAGGAGTACTCTCGCGTGAGCAATGGCTGGTTAATTATGCGAGTTGTCAACAGCTGGTGGTACTAATTACCCTTGCGCTGTCTAGCTGTCGGTTTGTTGACGAAAACTTTACAGCGAGTTTTCAGTTTGAAAAAAGAAAAAAGAAAATAATCCAAAACTTGTTTTTCATGTTTTTCCCAAGGATAAAGTCTTGTACGCACGACTTCAGACAAATATGAACAATAACATATATAGGTAACATTAAACACAATGTTAGGGACCAAATCAACTGGACGGTTTCACCAACAATCATGCCATATCAACCAGGACATATTTCATTCTTTAACATTAAAGCAACATATCTACATACATAACTTGTAATTGGTCCACGTAAGCCTAATGATCCTGATGAAGTGATTATGCAGATAAGAGATG
Organism: Panulirus ornatus; assembly: GCF_036320965.1. Taxonomy (NCBI): domain Eukaryota; kingdom Metazoa; phylum Arthropoda; class Malacostraca; order Decapoda; family Palinuridae; genus Panulirus; species Panulirus ornatus. The sequence goes on from NC_092266.1 coordinate 3,696,946, forward strand.
ATGGGAAATACTCTAACAATAATGAGCTTGAAAACAAGATTAATTAGCATAAGTGACTCGTTAATAAGTAAGCTCAAGAATATTTTTTTCTTTAATTACAAAACTGTAGGTATTGGAGAAATATGGTATGTACTTCTTGATATCTAAAAACAATTCGCCTTTGTCTTTGTTGAGTTTGTAGAAAAATGTGGTTGTTTGTTATCAATTTGTCTTAGATTTATCCCATCCTTGTTTTGCTACAACATTATTTGATGTCTAACTTTATATTTGCATAGATTATTATATTTTTGAATGTTAGTGCTTGTTCTACTGGCGTCATTAACTACATAATTTCATATAAGTATACACTTTATTCATATTTTGCATATATTATTTTTTTTGTCTTTTATCTAATAATGTAAGATGTAAAATTTATGATCTTAATTTCCTCTTATATGTTAATCTGTTGTTGGATGGACAGCCTAGTCTATATGTCATTTCCATGTATGAGAACTTCAATATTTTCTAGTTCTCTTTCTCTTTTCTTTACTTATATTATGTTAGTCTTGCATTTTCTTCTTTGTATTTTATTGTTTTTGTGAGATATTCTTATATCACATATTACATGGGCAACATCTTTGGTTAGTTTCATCTTTGTGTTACGGGAATTTTGTTGTGTGTATATATTGTTAACCTCGTCTGGTATTTTTTTTTTTTTTTTTTTTAATACTTTGTCGCTGTCTCCCGCGTTTGCGAGGTAGCGCAAGGAAACAGACGAAAGAAATGGCCCAACCCCCCCCATACACATGTATATACATACGTCCACACACGCAAATATACATACCTACACAGCTTTCCATGGTTTACCCCAGACGCTTCACATGCCTTGATTCAATCCACTGACAGCACGTCAACCCCGGTATACCACATCGCTCCAATTCACTCTATTCCTTGCCCTCCTTTCACCCTCCTGCATGTTCAGGCCCCGATCACACAAAATCTTTTTCACTCCATCTTTCCACCTCCAATTTGGTCTCCCTCTTCTCCTTGTTCCCTCCACCTCCGACACATATATCCTCTTGGTCAATCTTTCCTCACTCATTCTCTCCATGTGCCCAAACCACTTCAAAACACCCTCTTCTGCTCTCTCAACCACGCTCTTTTTATTTCCACACATCTCTCTTACCCTTACGTTACTCACTCGATCAAACCACCTCACACCACACATTGTCCTCAAAATCTCATTTCCAGCACATCCATCCTCCTGCGCACAACTCTATCCATAGCCCACGCCTCGCAACCATACAACATTGTTGGAACCACTATTCCTTCAAACATACCCATTTTTGCTTTCCGAGATAATGTTCTCGACTTCCACACATTCTTCAAGGCCCCCAGAATTTTCGCCCCCTCCCCCACCCTATGATCCACTTCCGCTTCCATGGTTCCATCCGCTGCCAGATCCACTCCCAGATATCTAAAACACTTCACTTCCTCCAGTTTTTCTCCATTCAAACTCACCTCCCAATTGACTTGACCCTCAACCCTACTGTACCTAATAACCTTGCTCTTATTCACATTTACTCTTAACTTTCTTCTTCCACACACTTTACCAAACTCAGTCACCAGCTTCTGCAGTTTCTCACATGAATCCGCCACCAGCGCTGTATCATCAGCGAACAACAACTGACTCACTTCCCAAGCTCTCTCATCCCCAACAGACTGGTATTTAGTTTTGTTTATTTTTTATTTTCACACTAAGTTAAGAGAAATTTCCCCCATTTGCCCATTACTCACCAGTACCATCAGTTCAGTATACTTATATTAAACACAGACCACCACTACGCCATACCGTGTTGTGATGAGACCTGAGGTCAGGTTAGCCTCGCCCTAATTATTGGCATAATGATTCATCTCTGATGATGATGATGATGTGTCCCTCACTCACACTGTCCGAAAACACACTTCACTCCAAGGACTGACACAGCCACACACACACACACACACACACACACACACACACACACGTGCAGTGTTGTAAACACTGGGTTTCACCTGCGTGCAGACAGTAGCTACGGTGTGTCACATCCTCACCTGCGTGCAGACAGTAGCTACGGTGAGTCACATCCTCACCTGCGTGCAGACAGTAGCTAAGGTGGTGCCACATCCTCACCTGCGTGCAGACAGTAGCTACGGTGGTGCCACATCTTCACCTGCGTGCAGACAATAATTACGGTGGTGCCACATCCTCACCTGCGTGCAGACAGTAGCTACGGTGGTGCCACATCTTCACCTGCGTGCAGACAATAATTACGGTGGTGCCACATCCTCACCTGCGTGCAGACAGCAGCTACGGTGGTGCCACATCGTCACCTGTGTGCAGACAGTAGTTACGGTGGTGCCACATCCTCACCTGCGTGCAGACAGTAGTTACGGTGATGCCACATCCTCACACGCGTGCAGACAGTAGCTACGGTGGTGCCACATCCTCACCTGCGTGCAGACAGTAGCTACGGTGGTGCCACATCCTCACATGCGTGCAGACAGTAGCTACGGTGGTGCCACATCCTCACCTGCGTGCAGACAGTAGCTACGGTGGTGCCACATCCTCACCTGCGTGCAGACAGTAACTACGCTGATGCCAAATCCTCACCTTCGTG